>NW_027436138.1:0-100127 GCF_964199755.1 Larus michahellis | reverse complement strand
GTTGCTACTTCCAGTGCTAACGGCCTTGTATTTCCACTTATTGTACTCACGGTGAGATGACGCATCAGTAAACACACTCCTGTAAGATCACTGCCTTCTTTCAGAGGAGGTGCTTCTTGGATTGGAGATGGTCTGTTTGGTGGGGATTGGAACAATAGGGCACCATCTATATCCTTCTGGAGCTTGGATACTTTGATACTACCTTCAGAGATTGGCATGATATCATTAATGCCTTCTAAATAAGCATACCACTTTCGAACTGTGGGTTTCTGGGCAATGCCGGCTGGTGGTGCTGTCCCTTTACGGACCACATCTAGGAGACGAAAAGGGCCCCGAACAATCACGCTCTGTTCTCTCCTTATCTGCTCTGCTCGTTGCAATGCTCGCACCAGGGACAGTAAACCCTTCTCTAGGTCTGAATATCTGCTCTCAGTATCATTAAAGGAGTGAGAGCTAAATTCTAATGGTCTCTCCGGTCCTGCTGGTCCCTTTTGCCATAAGTTACAATGAGAGCCATGTTCGCTGGACCCCCATTCTACATGGACAGGGTCAGTTGGATGTATGGGGCCAAGTTGTTGGAATAACCTTAGCTCTTTTATTAGCAATTCCAGTGCATTAGTATGTTGTTCAGTCCACTCCCAGGATTTACCTTTTTTGAGCAAACAATAAAGGGGGCGAGCAATGATGGAAAAGCCAGGGATGTGTTTACGCCAATAACTTAAAGTTCCCAGAACTTGCTGTAACTCCTTCGTGCTGGAAGGATTCTGTCCATGTTCTATTTTTTTCAGGGTATCCTGAGGACAGAAGCAGCTCCCTTAATCCACCAGACCCCCAGGAATTTAACTTCCTGTGCAGGTCCCTGACATTTTGAGTCTGGAATTTCCAATCCCAAATCTGATAATGTTTTTCGGATGTTTTGCATCATGTCTTGTACACTTTCTTGGCTCTCTCCCCCCTATTAAGATGTCGTCAATATATTGGTATACTGTACATCCCTGTGAAACAGGAATCTCTGATAGCGCTTTAGCTAAAGCATTATGAGCAATGGTGGGGGAATGTTTGTATCCTTGTGGAAGTCGGTTAAAGGTATATTGGACTCCTTTCCACGTGAATGCAAACTGCGCTTGTCTTGCTCAAGGAGGGGAATCATAAAAAACATGTCTTTTACATCTAAGGCAGCCATCCAAGGATGGGCAGCTCCTTTTATCATTGTCACAATTTTCCGCGATACTCGGAACCGCAGCGGTCAGGGGTGCAGTGTTGGCGTTTAACTTTCGGTAATCTACTGTGAAACGCCATTGCCCGGTTGGTTTCTTTACTGGCCACACCGGTGAATTATAAGGCGAGTGAGTCCTCTTAATGATGTTTCTTTTTTCTAAATCTGATACCACCCCGTCTGCTCCTGCAAGTGCAGCTGCAGGCAGTGGGTATCTGGTCGGACGTTGGTAATTTTAGAGGGAGGCAAAGGTATAGATGTTTCTAATAGGCCCAGTTTAACTGTGTCTAATCCTTTTTTGCGTCCTGCAAAACTCCACGCAGTTCCATCCGGGAATTTTCCACATTCGCCCACGCAGCACGTCAAATCCTAGGAGGTTAGAATGTGAGGCACCCACTAACACTTCTGCCCTAGTCATTCGCTGCTCTCCCGGCAACCAGAGGTTAATTTTTGCAGTGGGGCATGTTTTTACCACACCATCAATTCCTGTGAAGTTGACTCTGCGTCGGGTGGGATTTATACCTAGAAGTTGTGCTGTTTCGTTAGTGATTGCAGACATTTGGGCTCCAGTATCAATAATAAATTTACCAATATCTTCGGGGTCCAACAGGAATGATAATAACGGGTTCGGAGTCTTTATGAGAGAGCCATTGAATTGCTAGTACCTGCAGGACAGGGTGGCTCACTGCCCTCCCCGGGGATAGGAGTTTTTTGGCTGGGACTCTGTCAAATCAATCAAGTTACGTTCCGGTGCAGAAGGCACAATTTTCTCACGACTTGGGGATTCTCTGGTTAGACTTTTCTCCCAGCCACATTATTCTTTATAGTTAGAGATTGGACTAGTGTACGGAGGTCTCCCGTAGGGACACCGTGCAAGAATTGTCGGGGCACCCCTAATTGTAGGGCTTTACGCCACAACTCATTCCGGTCCTTATCAGGCTTAAACCTTTCCTCCGATTTAGGGTTTTTAGTGTGAGTTCGGACTTGGCGAACCTTTCGGGGGTGTTCGGAGGATTTCTCACTAGTTAGGCTGGCCCAGCCCATTCGGCGCCCATATTGATCTATTTCCTGTACATATTCATTCCAGGTGGGCATGTAGTGACGACGGCCCCGCCTATGAGCACCCCGAGCCTCTCGTATACGATCTTGAGTACGAACAAGGAACGGTTTCAGGCAATCGGGAAGACCACGGATGAGAGGGGCTAATCGATCGGGGTCGATAGGGGCTGACATTGGGGATTTCCGAAATTCCTCTCTGTCATACATGGCTTGCAGACAAGCTGCTTTCCGTACAGCCGCAAACAGATCAGAGTAGCCTGTAGCTCTAATCTCTAACGGCTCCCCCCTCTCTCGCGGATCCATACCCCCTGCCCAATAGGCTGCTCGAGCAGTTAGGGAATAATTATGATCCCCAGGCATAGTGGTTAAAAACACTCCTGGTCCCCAAGAGTCTCCTGCTTCTTCCTCACTCAGCATAATTCTGTCCCCCCCTTCAGAAGAAACTCGCCACACGTACTCAACAGCTGACTCTTCTGGTCGCCTCGAATATTTCTCCCTTATTTTTGTTAACTCGGTTGGTGTCCGTGGAACGGTACGCACAGTGGTGTGAATTTCATCATCGTCATCAACCGCAGCTTCAGTTTTAACCAGAGGACGTAAAGGAAAAACTTGGGATTTCAAAGTAAAGTCCTTCCTCCTCATCTTCTTCGTCATCCTCACTATTAGACAAAAAATCTCCGGTCTGGGTTCCGGAATTTGGATAACACATTAACTTACGAATCTGTTGGACCTGGGTCGAGGGCTGCATTTTATCTAAGAGCCCAGTCACCCTTTCTAATAATATTTTAAGTTGAGCATTCTGGTTTCCTAAACATTCATTCTCACTCACAAGCTTATCGACGTGAGTTCTTAATTTTTCTCCTGTCTCCTTTTGCAAGGCTAATGATGACTTCAGCACCTCATTCTCCGATTTCAGGGTTGCATATTCTACAGCTGAAATCAGATTAGGAGCAGGGGTTTCTCTAGCTTCTTGTTGTGCACAAGATAAACAGGCGCCTAACGCAGCACAAATCACACCCTTGCCTTTCCCCGCTCTGAGCGTCTGTGAAACCCGACACTCTTCAATACGTTCCACCACTTTCTCTTCATCCTTCCAAAATTTTTGGCCCACTCCTTCCCAGCCTGGGAAGGGGCACAATCATATTTTTGCAGCAGTTTATCCATGGCAATCCTGCCGACTACGCCAAATTCTGTTGCGTGAAACGGGGCCAAGCGGTTTTGGCAGAAGATAAACCCCCTTGCGTTCTAACACTCCTCACCGAGGTGGGAGGCTAGGTGCGGCTAGGTTTAAATTCTGAGTGATGCCCAATTCAGCACTATCAGTCCAATCGCGTTTAATATGTATTAAACTACTACGATTTGGATACACTAATAGTGGACTGCACCTTCAGTCTAGTCGTGCTCCTGAACTAGCACGGCCTCTCTGTAGTTTTGGTCGCGTTCAGTGAGAAAGCGGAACGACTAGCTACTTAAACAGTGCAGTTTATTTAAACAACAGATATACAGGTTCTTTAGGATTGCCGGTGATAAATACACTGTCTGCAAAGCACGTGCAAATAAAGATATTGCTAAGTATACAAACGCGCGACAAAATTATAAACGATACAGCCTGGCTATAAACGTAGGTAGAGATTCTCTAGAGAAATTTCTAAGTCCCCGAGAAAGCGCTCGGTGTAATCGAAGTCTTACCCAAAGGCGTCCCTATGGGGGGGAAGAAAGGCTCAGCCCGTCGACTGATCCCGGAAATCAGCGGTGGAATTCTTCGCGATGGTGTCTTCCCTGACATCCCCTCTCTCTTGGGCTATTTTTATATTATTTTTTTATCTTCAAAGTGGAGTTTGAGTGACTTTAGTCATACATACTTTTATTATGATTAATGTATTCGAGGAGGAGTGTTCACACCTCGGGGGCGGATAGCCTCCGGGATGGAGGTGTGTTTTGGTACATTGTGTGAGCAAAGTCGCACAAAAGGACAGCATTTCATCAACATTTGACGAAATGTTGGCTCGGGTAGCGTGTAGGCCGCTTATCAGTTCCGTAGTACCATCTCGTCCCCATATCTGCTATTCGTCACAAGGGAAGGCCACGGAACAAGCGTGTTCCGTTCCATCCCTCGTGTAGTTTCGCAAACAACCTCGCGCAGGGAATCACAGATGTTGCATTCTTCGTGTGCTAGCTGTGGCTGTATTCTACCTCAGAAGCCTCTTGATTTTATGACTTTCCTTAATGTGTGAACAATGCTGTATTTTTGTATTCTTGGCCAATTTAGTAATTATTCCACATAATCCACCCCGTGACTACAGTCACTCAAGCTCCACGATAATCAATACTGATGGGGAATATCACATGTCCTCTTATGGCGAGGGATATCAAGTGCAAATACTTCTTGCGGGGTGATTAAGCGAGTTAAGCGTTTCATCATAATCCAAAGTCTAACATGCAAAACAATTGTCAAAGCAAAGCACAATACAGTGAGTACTAGTAGAACAACAACAGGATGGAGCATCTTGTTAAAAAGTCCTGTAGCTGTCGGTGACCATCCAAAGAGGGTGTCCCACCATTCATGTCCACCGTCTCTCTTGACCCTTTCCAGTACATGGTGTATTTCTTCAACATCATGATGGACAGTAATCAGAGTTCTTTGTCCATTTTCTTGGGCCTCTTTCAACAATCGCTTCAATTCATCGTGTTGTAGCAACTTCCTCACTAGTGAGAGATTCATTCCGATAGGGGTAGGCAGCAAATCTCGAATCAATGTGTAATTAGATTGTAGCAATTGAAAAGACGTAACAGGAGCTGAATAACTGAAGTCACATCCAATGATGTTAGTAAAGTTACAAACACAAAGATTTGAGTTATTACTTATATCTACTGCTATGTCATCTACGAATACAAAAGTACAGGGAGACCTCATGCAAACACACCCTTTCCCAAATATATACAAGCACAGTTTCTGGGGTTTCATCAGGTTGTATCTCAAAATGACAAACATTCTGGTTGGTGTCAAGACAAATGTCTTGTGCCTTGAGAGTATTACTCTCACAAATGAATCCTTGTTGATCTCGTGAAATGCATGCTTCAACATCAACAGTTTGCCATTTATTCTCGTTTTGTTGTGCCCACACTCTATGCTCTACCGGATGGAGTATAGCTCCATGGTGATTCAACCCCAGTGCGATGATTGGGTATATGGTGTATACTGAGGCATTGCGTATCGTTAAGACAAAAGCTGTGGCTTTGCTCTCAGTGGGATCATAGGTGAAATTAACCAGATACCACCAGGATTGAAATTTTCTCTCAAACTCAATTGCATTATCCCATATTACTTTTCGAATTTCAGTGGGCAAGGTGCCTTCTTCACCTTCCCTTATAATTGCGGCTGTCATAGATTGCATCCACAGTTGGGCTTGGATACAACTAAGGGCCAAGGAAACATTGTTTTGGGTTGTACCAAGTGCATTTGTGATCAGCTGATGGTCTTTTTCACCTGTTTCCTCCCACTGAGGCAATATATTCGATAAAAGCCATTGGTGATTTCCCAATGCTGATAGAGAGGACTGTAGAGGATGTTTTAATTTGTCTAGATCACTAGTAGTTGTGACTAGTTTGTTTGCAAGTATCTCAGCATCTGTACTATTTAAGACTCCCAGTCCTGTTCCTAAGATACCAGTCACCTCTCTCTTCAGTCGTTGTGAGGTGTCAACAGTTCGCCGGCCTAACCATGCTGACCATCCTGCATAAGATGTACTCAGGAATGGTGAGCAGGTGGGTTTGATCGCAGAGATATTAATCTGCATTGACAATTCTACTCGTTTGAGGGAATATGTTGGGTTAAACGGTATTTGTTGTTGACCTGTGTGTTTAATGGCATAAGGGCCAATGTTAAAGGTGTAAGGAGTTAGACTAATGGAGGGCTGAGTAGCTACACCCTTGAAAGTTTGTGGGGGTGTAGGTTTTGGGTTCATTTCAACAGGTTCAGATGTATTTGAGTCAATCATAAATTCAAATAACAATTCCGTGCCCCTGTAGCCCCAAAATACAATATACTATGATAGGTTTGATAAAGGTGAAGTTGTGCCAGCAATCTGAGTTTGGCTCTATAATTTTGTAACAATCAATCAGTGTTATATTTGTCCGGTTTAGTAGAGTCTACATGGATGGTTTCAATTACAGTTGGTCTATGGTGAGCAGACCCATTGATTACTCGGCAGCTAATTTGTATTTTCTTTCCTGGGACGGCTTCAAGCTTAGCCATTTGGAGTGAGTCTTTCCAACTCCATTTATCTCTGGAATATACTTCACTTCCTTGTATGACCAGAGTGGAGAGATTTAAATCCCTCATGTTTTCTAGTGTCTCAGTGCTTGCAGTGTATCGTGACAGTGCATTATCCCAAAGCTCATCATCAAGGGGCAGATTCTTAAGTCCGCTCAATAAGGTGTCATTATCGGGGGTTTCAGATAGTGGCAGTGGAACCAGACTAGTCTGTGGAGTTGAGTCAGGTTCGACTTTATCTATGCTTTGATCTATCTCATGTTTTGAAAACACCTCATTTTCATGTAGGACTACAGTGGCCAGGCTCAATTTTCCTTTTCCTGTTCCTGCCATCGCATTGTGTTTTACATAAGCTTGAGACCACGGCCATTCTGGGTCTCTTTGACTACAAACAACAGGGAGTAAAAAGATAAAACTGAATAGCATCAATTCCATCTGCCAATTCGTCATTCTAAAATTTAGGCCTCCAGATGGCCATACATAACAAAAATAATGTTATTGCCAGGATCAATGTCAGGATTCCCTGGAGACACTCGAGGTTAGCGTAGGCCAATGCGTCTGTCCACGTACAGTTCTTCCGAGGTTCCTGTAAGACACAAAGGAAAAGAAAATCTGCTCGGTCTCATTTGACCGACGGGGTTAAAAAGAGGGCGAGATCCACCGGGTGCTGATCCGGTGTATCTTCCCTGAACAGTCTTTGGCTTCCCGTGCATGGGGGTTTTTGGGAGTAGCTAACACCATTGGTACTGTGCCAATTTGAGGCATTTTCACTAACACAGGTTGCCCAGGGTGAAATTGTCCTAGGTATTTTCGTGGTTCATTGGGAACTTTTGGAGTGATGATATCAGCAGATACACAGAAAGCTTTCATTTTAGGACAGCCACATCTCCACTCCATCTGTTATTTAATTGATAGATGGCATCATCCAATGGCAAATGCCAACCAGGTTCATGAGTTTTTGCAAAACGCTTAACCAATCCATTGGTGCGTTCAACAATGCCATTAGCCTGAGGATAATAGGGAGTATGAAATACCCATCGAATCCCTTCTTCTTTGGCCCAATCTTGTACCACTGTAGCGGTAAAGTGTGAACCGTTATCACTTTGGATTTCCTCAGGAAGGGGAAGTGTGCTGAACCACCCTTTTAGGCCTTTCACTGTGTTGTTCCCGGTAGCTGATTTGAAGCTGGTGGCCATAGCGAGGCCAGAGATAATCTCCACTCCGACTAGGACGTATCTTTTCTCACCTGATGATCTCAAGGGCCCAATATAATCAATTTGCCATGAATGCCACAATGTTTTCTTGTCCCGAATGTGTAAAGGAGGCGCCTTACTCGGATGATCTTTATTGAGTCGTAGGCGACATTGTGAACAGGCGGTTACTACTTGTTCACACAGCTTAACCGACACAGGCCACCCCCGGGCTAGACCTTCCTGATACAGATCAGCACGGCCTGTATGGCCACGCTTAATATGTAACCATTCGAGTAAGCGTTCCCATTCCCGACCATCATCTACAATGTCAATTTGCTGCAACCGCGTGAGGCTATCTACCTGTTGGTTGAATTGAGCAGTGATCGAGTTCGAACGATCATGGCCTTTTACCCAACCAACGTGCAATGTTCTCTGTCCTCCCATTTCCAACAGTTGCTTCCAACTCTCTGTCTCCCAGATTGGGACTCTATTCACCTGCCAATCATTGGCTGCCCAGTGTCCAATCCATTCAGTGGCTCCTTTAAAAACAGCATATGAGTCAGTGTAAATGTAAGTAGCCCCACGTTGTGCAGCTAGTAGGACGGCTCTGAGTTCCCCTACTTGTGCGCTACCTTCTCCTGTTTCAATTGCTCTTTCCCCCGTTGCTACTTCCAGTGCTACGGCCTTGTATTTCCACTTATTGTTCTCACGGTGAGATGACGCATCAGTAAACCACACTCCTGTAAGATCACTGCCTTCTTTCAGAGGAGGTGCTTCTTGGATTGGAGATGGTCTGTTTGGTGGGGATTGGAACAATAGGGCACCATCTATATCCTTCTGGAGCTTGGATACTTTGATACTACCTTCAGAGATTGGCATGATATCATTAATGCCTTCTAAATAAGCATACCACTTTCGAACTGTGGGTTTCTGGGCAATGCCGGCTGGTGGTGCTGTCCCTTTACGGACCACATCTAGGAGACGAAAAGGGCCCCGAACAATCACGCTCTGTTCTCTCCTTATCTGCTCTGCTCGTTGCAATGCTCGCACCAGGGACAGTAAACCCTTCTCTAGGTCTGAATATCTGCTCTCAGTATCATTAAAGGAGTGAGAGCTAAATTCTAATGGTCTCTCCGGTCCTGCTGGTCCCTTTTGCCATAAGTTACAATGAGAACCATGTTCGCTGGACCCCCATTCTACATGGACAGGGTCAGTTGGATGTATGGGGCCAAGTTGTTGGAATAACCTTAGCTCTTTTATTAGCAATTCCAGTGCATTAGTATGTTGTTCAGTCCACTCCCAGGATTTACCTTTTTTGAGCAAACAATAAAGGGGGCGAGCAATGATGGAAAAGCCAGGGATGTGTTTACGCCAATAACTTAAAGTTCCCAGAACTTGCTGTAACTCCTTCGTGCTGGAAGGATTCTGTCCATGTTCTATTTTTTTCAGGGTATCCTGAGGGACAGAAGCAGCTCCCTTAATCTACCAGACCCCCAGGAATTTAACTTCCTGTGCAGGTCCCTGACATTTTGAGTCTGGAATTTCCAATCCCAAATCTGATAATGTTTTTCGGATGTTTTGCATCATGTCTTGTACACTTTCTTGGCTCTCTCCCCCCCTATTAAGATGTCGTCAATATATTGGTATACTGTACATCCCTGTGAAACAGGAATCTCTGATAGCGCTTTAGCTAAAGCATTATGAGCAATGGTGGGGGAATGTTTGTATCCTTGTGGAAGTCGGTTAAAGGTATATTGGACTCCTTTTCCACGTGAATGCAAACTGCGCTTTGTCTTGCTCAAGGAGGGGAATCATAAAAAACATGTCTTTTACATCTAAGGCAGCCATCCAAGGATGGGCAGCTCCTTTTATCATTGTCACAATTTCCGCGATACTCGGAACCGCAGCGGTCAGGGGTGCAGCGTTGGCGTTTAACTTTCGGTAATCTACTGTGAAACGCCATTGCCCGGTTGGTTTCTTTACTGGCCACACCGGTGAATTATAAGGCGAGTGAGTCCTCTTAATGATGTTTCTTTTTTCTAAATCTGATACCACCCCGTCTGCTCCTGCAAGTGCAGCTGCAGGCAGTGGGTACTGTCGGACGTTGGTAATTTTAGAGGGAGGCAAAGGTATAGATGTTTCTAATAGGCCCAGTTTAACTGTGTCTAATCCTTTTTTGCGTCCTGCAAAACTCCACGCAGTTCCATCCGGGAATTTCCACATTCGCCCACGCAGCACGTCAAATCCTAGGAGGGTTAGAATGTGAGGCACCCACTAACACTTCTGCCCTAGTCATTCGCTGCTCTCCCGGCAACCAGAGGTTAATTTTTGCAGTGGGGCATGTTTTTACCACACCATCAATTCCTGTGAAGTTGACTCTGCGTCGGGTGGGATTTATACCTAGAAGTTGTGCTGTTTCGTTAGTGATTGCAGACATTTGGGCTCCAGTATCAATAATAATTTACCAATATCTTCCGGGGTCCAACAGGAATGATAATAACGGGTTCGGAGTCTTTATGAGAGAGCCATTGAATTGCTAGTACCTGCCGGACAGGGTGGCTCACTGCCCTCCCCGGGGATAGGAGTTTTTTGGCTGGGACTCTGTCAAATCAATCAAGTTACGTTCCGGTGCAGAAGGCACAATTTTCTCACGACTTGGGGATTCTCTGGTTAGACTTTTCTCCCCCAGCCACATTATTCTTTCTAGTTAGAGATTGGACTAGTGTACGGAGGTCTCCCGTAGGGACACCGTGCAAGAATTGTCGGGGCACCCCTAATTGTAGGGCTTTACGCCACAACTCATTCCGGTCCTTATCAGGCTTAAACCTTTCCTCCGATTTAGGGTTTTTAGTGTGAGTTCGGACTTGGCGAACCTTTCGGGGGTGTTCGGAGGATTTCTCACTAGTTAGGCTGGCCCAGCCCATTCGGCGCCCATATTGATCTATTTCCTGTACATATTCATTCCAGGTGGGCATGTAGTGACGACGGCCCCGCCTATGAGCACCCCGAGCCTCTCGTATACGATCTTGAGTACGAACAAGGAACGGTTTCAGGCAATCGGGAAGACCACGGATGAGAGGGGCTAATCGATCGGGGTCGATAGGGGCTGACATTGGGGATTTCCGAAATTCCTCTCTGTCATACATGGCTTGCAGACAAGCTGCTTTCCGTACAGCCGCAAACAGATCAGAGTAGCCTGTAGCTCTAATCTCTAACGGCTCCCCCCTCTCTCGCGGATCCATACCCCCTGCCCAATAGGCTGCTCGAGCAGTTAGGGAATAATTATGATCCCCAGGCATAGTGGTTAAAAACACTCCTGGTCCCCAAGAGTCTCCTGCTTCTTCCTCACTCAGCATAATTCTGTCCCCCCCTTCAGAAGAAACTCGCCACACGTACTCAACAGCTGACTCTTCTGGTCGCCTCGAATATTTCTCCCTTATTTTTGTTAACTCGGTTGGTGTCCGTGGAACGGTACGCACAGTGGTGTGAATTTCATCATCGTCATCAACCGCAGCTTCAGTTTTAACCAGAGGACGTAAAGGAAAAACTTGGGATTTCAAAGTAAAAGTCCTTTCCTCCTCATCTTCTTCGTCATCCTCACTATTAGACAAAAAATCTCCGGTCTGGGTTCCGGAATTTGGATAACACATTAACTTACGAATCTGTTGGACCTGGGTCGAGGGCTGCATTTTATCTAAGAGCCCAGTCACCCTTTCTAATAATATTTTAAGTTGAGCATTCTGGTTTCCTAAACATTCATTCTCACTCACAAGCTTATCGACGTGAGTTCTTAATTTTTCTCCTGTCTCCTTTTGCAAGGCTAATGATGACTTCAGCACCTCATTCTCCGATTTCAGGGTTGCATATTCTACAGCTGAAATCAGATTAGGAGCAGGGGTTTCTCTAGCTTCTTGTTGTGCACAAGATAAACAGGCGCCTAACACAGCACAAATCACACCCTTGCCTTTCCCCGCTCTGAGCTTCTGTGAAACCCGACACTCTTCAATACGTTCCACCACTTTCTCTTCATCCTTCCAAAATTTTTGGGCCCACTCCTTCCCAGCCTGGGAAGGGGCACAATCATATTTTTGCAGCAGTTTATCCATGGCAATCCTGCCGACTACGCCAAATTCTGTTGCGTGAAACGGGGCCAAGCGGTTTTGGCAGAAGATAAACCCCCTTGCGTTCTAACACTCCTCACCGAGGTGGGAGGCTAGGTGCAGCTAGGTTTAAATTCTGAGTGATGCCCAATTCAGCACTATCAGTCCAATCGCGTTTAATATGTATTAAACTACTACGATTTGGATACACTAATAGTGGACTGCACCTTCAGTCTAGTCGTGCTCCTGAACTAGCACGGCCTCTCTGTAGTTTTGGTCGCGTTCAGTGAGAAAGCGGAACGACTAGCTACTTAAACAGTGCAGTTTATTTAAACAACAGATATACAGGTTCTTTAGGATTGCCGGTGATAAATACACTGTCTGCAAAGCACGTGCAAATAAAGATATTGCTAAGTATACAAACGCGCGACAAAATTATAAACGATACAGCCTGGCTATAAACGTAGGGTAGAGATTCTCTAGAGAAATTTCTAAGTCCCCGAGAAAGCGCTCGGTGTAATCGAAGTCTTACCCAAAGGCGTCCCTATGGGGGGGAAGAAAGGCTCAGCCCGTCGACTGATCCCGGAAATCAGCGGTGGAATTCTTCGCGATGGTGTCTTCCCTGACATCCCCTCTCTCTTGGGCTATTTTTATATTATTTTTTTATCTTCAAAGTGGAGTTTGAGTGACTTTAGTCATACATACTTTTATTATGATTAATGTATTCAAGGAGGAGTGTTCACACCTCGGGGGCGGATAGCCTCCGGGATGGAGGTGTGTTTTGGTACATTGTGGTGAGCAAAGTTCGCACAAAAGGACAGCATTTCATCAACATTTGACGAAAGGTTGGCTCGGGTAGCGTGTAGGCCGCTTATCAGTTCCGTAGTACCATCTCGTCCCCATATCTGCTATTCGTCACAAGGGAAGGCCACGGAACAAGCGTGTTCCGTTCCATCCCTCGTGTAGTTTCGCAAACAACCTCGCGCAGGGAATCACAGATGTTGCATTCTTCGTGTGCTAGCTGTGGCTGTATTCTACCTCAGAAGCCTCTTGATTTTATGACTTTCCTTAATGTGTGAACAATGCTGTATTTTTGTATTCTTGGCCAATTTAGTAATTATTCCACATAATCCACCCCGTGACTACAGTCACTCAAGCTCCACGATAATCAATACTGATGGGGAATATCACATGTCCTCTTATGGCGAGGGATATCAAGTGCAAATACTTCTTGCGGGGTGATTAAGCGAGTTAAGCGTTTCATCATAATCCAAAGTCTAACATGCAAAACAATTGTCAAAGCAAAGCACAATACAGTGAGTACTAGTAGAACAACAACAGGATGGAGCATCTTGTTAAAAAGTCCTGTAGCTGTCGGTGACCATCCAAAGAGGGTGTCCCGCCATTCATGTCCACCGTCTCTCTTGACCCTTTCCAGTACATGGTGTATTTCTTCAACATCATGATGGACAGTAATCAGAGTTCTTTGTCCATTTTCTTGGGCCTCTTTCAACAATCGCTTCAATTCATCGTGTTGTAGCAACTTCCTCACTAGTGAGAGATTCATTCCGATAGGGGTAGGCAGCAAATCTCGAATCAATGTGTAATTAGATTGTAGCAATTGAAAAGACGTAACAGGAGCTGAATAACTGAAGTCACATCCAATGATGTTAGTAAAGTTACAAACACAAAGATTTGAGTTATTACTTATATCTACTGCTATGTCATCTACGAATACAAAAGTACAGGGAGACCTCATGCAAACACACCCTTTCCCAATATATACAAGCACAGTTTCTGGGGTTTCATCAGGTTGTATCTCAAAATGACAAACATTCTGGTTGGTGTCAAGACAAATGTCTTGTGCCTTGAGAGTATTACTCTCACAAATGAATCCTTGTTGATCTCGTGAAATGCATGCTTCAACATCAACAGTTTGCCATTTATTCTCGTTTTGTTGTGCCCACACTCTATGCTCTACCGGATGGAGTATAGCTCCATGGTGATTCAACCCCAGTGCGATGATTGGGTATATGGTGTATACTGAGGCATTGCGTATCGTTAAGACAAAAGCTGTGGCTTTGCTCTCAGTGGGATCATAGGTGAAATTAACCAGATACCACCAGGATTGAAATTTTCTCTCAAACTCAATTGCATTATCCCATATTACTTTTCGAATTTCAGTGGGCAAGGTGCCTTCTTCACCTTCCCTTATAATTGCGGCTGTCATAGATTGCATCCACAGTTGGGCTTGGATACAACTAAGGGCCAAGGAAACATTGTTTTGGGTTGTACCAAGTGCATTTGTGATCAGCTGATGGTCTTTTTCACCTGTTTCCTCCCACTGAGGCAATATATTCGATAAAAGCCATTGGTGATTTCCCAATGCTGATAGAGAGGACTGTAGAGGATGTTTTAATTTGTCTAGATCACTAGTAGTTGTGACTAGTTTGTTTGCAAGTATCTCAGCATCTATACTATTTAAGACTCCCAGTCCTGTTCCTAAGATACCAGTCACCTCTCTCTTCAGTCGTTGTGAGGTGTCAACAGTTCGCCGGCCTAACCATGCTGACCATCCTGCATAAGATGTACTCAGGAATGGTGAGCAGGTGGGTTTGATCGCAGAGATATTAATCTGCATTGACAATTCTACTCGTTTGAGGGAATATGTTGGGTTAAACGGTATTTGTTGTTGACCTGTGTGTTTAATGGCATAAGGGCCAATGTTAAAGGTGTAAGGAGTTAGACTAATGGAGGGCTGAGTAGCTACACCCTTGAAAGTTTGTGGGGGTGTAGGTTTTGGGTTCATTTCAACAGGTTCAGATGTATTTGAGTCAATCATAAATTCAAATAACAATTCCGTGCCCCTGTAGCCCCAAATACAATATACTATGATAGGTTTGATAAAGGTGAAGTTGTGCCAGCAATCTGAGTTTGGCTCTATAATTTTGTAACAATCAATCAGTGTTATATTTGTCCGGTTTAGTAGAGTCTACATGGATGGTTTCAATTACAGTTGGTCTATGGTGAGCAGACCCATTGATTACTCGGCAGCTAATTTGTATTTTCTTTCCTGGGACGGCTTCAAGCTTAGCCATTTGGAGTGAGTCTTTCCAACTCCATTTATCTCTGGAATATACTTCACTTCCTTGTATAACCAGAGTGGAGAGATTTAAATCCCTCATGTTTTCTAGTGTCTCAGTGCTTGCAGTGTATCGTGACAGTGCATTATCCCAAAGCTCATCATCAAGGGGCAGATTCTTAAGTCCGCTCAATAAGGTGTCATTATCGGGGGTTTCAGATAGTGGCAGTGGAACCAGACTAGTCTGTGGAGTTGAGTCAGGTTCGACTTTATCTATGCTTTGATCTATCTCATGTTTTGAAAACACCTCATTTTCATGTAGGACTACAGTGGCCAGGCTCAATTTTCCTTTTCCTGTTCCTGCCATCGCATTGTGTTTTACATAAGCTTGAGACCACGGCCATTCTGGGTCTCTTTGACTACAAACAACAGGGAGTAAAAAGATAAAACTGAATAGCATCAATTCCATCTGCCAATTCGTCATTCTAAAATTTAGGCCTCCAGATGGCCATACATAACAAAAATAATATTATTGCCAGGATCAATGTCAGGATTCCCTGGAGACACTCGAGGTTAGCGTAGGCCAATGCGTCTGTCCACGTACAGTTCTTCCGAGGTTCCTGTAAGACACAAAGGAAAAGAAAATCTGCTCGGTCTCATTTGACCGACGGGGTTAAAAAGAGGGCGAGATCCACCGGGTGCTGATCCGGTGTATCTTCCCTGAACAGTCTTTGGCTTCCCGTGCATGGGGGTTTTTGGGAGTAGCTAACACCATTGGTACTGTGCCAATTTGAGGCATTTTCACTAACACAGGTTGCCCAGGGTGAAATTGTCCTAGGTATTTTCGTGGTTCATTGGGAACTTTTGGAGTGATGATATCAGCAGATACACAGAAAGCTTTCATTTTAGGACAGCCATCTCCACTCCATCTGTTATTTAATTGATAGATGGCATCATCCAATGGCAAATGCCAACCAGGTTCATGAGTTTTTGCAAAACGCTTAACCAATCCATTGGTGCGTTCAACAATGCCATTAGCCTGAGGATAATAGGGAGTATGAAATACCCATCGAATCCCTTCTTCTTTGGCCCAATCTTGTACCACTGTAGCGGTAAAGTGTGAACCGTTATCACTTTGGATTTCCTCAGGAAGGGGAAGTGTGCTGAACCACCCTTTTAGGCCTTTCACTGTGTTGTTCCCGGTAGCTGATTTGAAGCTGGTGGCCATAGCGAGGCCAGAGATAATCTCCACTCCGACTAGGACGTATCTTTTCTCACCTGATGATCTCAAGGGCCCAATATAATCAATTTGCCATGAATGCCACAATGTTTTCTTGTCCCGAATGTGTAAAGGAGGCGCCTTACTCGGATGATCTTTATTGAGTCGTAGGCGACATTGTGAACAGGCGGTTACTACTTGTTCACACAGCTTAACCGACACAGGCCACCCCCGGGCTAGACCTTCCTGATACAGATCAGCACGGCCTGTATGGCCACGCTTAATATGTAACCATTCGAGTAAGCGTTCCCATTCCCGACCATCATCTACAATGTCAATTTGCTGCAACCGCGTGAGGCTATCTACCTGTTGGTTGAATTGAGCAGTGATCGAGTTCGAACGATCATGGCCTTTTACCCAACCGATGTGCAATGTTCTCTGTCCTCCCATTTCCAACAGTTGCTTCCAACTCTCTGTCTCCCAGATTGGGACTCTATTCACCTGCCAATCATTGGCTGCCCAGTGTCCAATCCATTCAGTGGCTCCTTTAAAAACAGCATATGAGTCAGTGTAAATGTAAGTAGCCCCACGTTGTGCAGCTAGTAGGACGGCTCTGAGTTCCCCTACTTGTGCGCTACCTTCTCCTGTTTCAATTGCTCTTTCCCCCGTTGCTACTTCCAGTGCTACGGCCTTGTATTTCCACTTATTGTTCTCACGGTGAGATGACGCATCAGTAAACCACACTCCTGTAAGATCACTGCCTTCTTTCAGAGGAGGTGCTTCTTGGATTGGAGATGGTCTGTTTGGTGGGGATTGGAACAATAGGGCACCATCTATATCCTTCTGGAGCTTGGATACTTTGATACTACCTTCAGAGATTGGCATGATATCATTAATGCCTTCTAAATAAGCATACCACTTTCGAACTGTGGGTTTCTGGGCAATGCCGGCTGGTGGTGCTGTCCCTTTACGGACCACATCTAGGAGACGAAAAGGGCCCCGAACAATCACGCTCTGTTCTCTCCTTATCTGCTCTGCTCGTTGCAATGCTCGCACCAGGGACAGTAAACCCTTCTCTAGGTCTGAATATCTGCTCTCAGTATCATTAAAGGAGTGAGAGCTAAATTCTAATGGTCTCTCCGGTCCTGCTGGTCCCTTTTGCCATAAGTTACAATGAGAACCATGTTCGCTGGACCCCCATTCTACATGGACAGGGTCAGTTGGATGTATGGGGCCAAGTTGTTGGAATAACCTTAGCTCTTTTATTAGCAATTCCAGTGCATTAGTATGTTGTTCAGTCCACTCCCAGGATTTACCTTTTTTGAGCAAACAATAAAGGGGGCGAGCAATGATGGAAAAGCCAGGGATGTGTTTACGCCAATAACTTAAAGTTCCCAGAACTTGCTGTAACTCCTTCGTGCTGGAAGGATTCTGTCCATGTTCTATTTTTTTCAGGGTATCCTGAGGGACAGAAGCAGCTCCCTTAATCCACCAGACCCCCAGGAATTTAACTTCCTGTGCAGGTCCCTGACATTTTGAGTCTGGAATTTCCAATCCCAAATCTGATAATGTTTTTCGGATGTTTTGCATCATGTCTTGTACACTTTCTTGGCTCTCTCCCCCCCTATTAAGATGTCGTCAATATATTGGTATACTGTACATCCCTGTGAAACAGGAATCTCTGATAGCGCTTTAGCTAAAGCATTATGAGCAATGGTGGGGGAATGTTTGTATCCTTGTGGAAGTCGGTTAAAGGTATATTGGACTCCTTTCCACGTGAATGCAAACTGCGCTTTGTCTTGCTCAAGGAGGGGAATCATAAAAAACATGTCTTTTACATCTAAGGCAGCCATCCAAGGATGGGCAGCTCCTTTTATCATTGTCACAATTTCCGCGATACTCGGAACCGCAGCGGTCAGGGGTGCAGCGTTGGCGTTTAACTTTCGGTAATCTACTGTGAAACGCCATTGCCCGGTTGGTTTCTTTACTGGCCACACCGGTGAATTATAAGGCGAGTGAGTCCTCTGAATGATGTTTCTTTTTTCTAAATCTGATACCACCCCGTCTGCTCCTGCAAGTGCAGCTGCAGGCAGTGGGTACTGTCGGACGTTGGTAATTTTAGAGGGAGGCAAAGGTATAGATGTTTCTAATAGGCCCAGTTTAACTGTGTCTAATCCTTTTTTGCGTCCTGCAAAACTCCACACAGTTCCATCCGGGAATTTCCACATTCGCCCACGCAGCACGTCAAATCCTAGGAGGTTAGAATGTGAGGCACCCACTAACACTTCTGCCCTAGTCATTCGCTGCTCTCCCGGCAACCAGAGGTTAATTTTTGCAGTGGGGCATGTTTTTACCACACCATCAATTCCTGTGAAGTTGACTCTGCGTCGGGTGGGATTTATACCTAGAAGTTGTGCTGTTTCGTTAGTGATTGCAGACATTTGGGCTCCAGTATCAATAATAAAATTTACCAATATCTTCCGGGGTCCAACAGGAATGATAATAACGGGTTCGGAGTCTTTATGAGAGAGCCATTGAATTGCTAGTACCTGCCGGACAGGGTGGCTCACTGCCCTCCCCGGGGATAGGAGTTTTTTGGCTGGGACTCTGTCAAATCAATCAAGTTACGTTCCGGTGCAGAAGGCACAATTTTCTCACGACTTGGGGATTCTCTGGTTAGACTTTTCTCCCCAGCCACATTATTCTTTCTAGTTAGAGATTGGACTAGTGTACGGAGGTCTCCCGTAGGGACACCGTGCAAGAATTGTCGGGGCACCCCTAATTGTAGGGCTTTACGCCACAACTCATTCCGGTCCTTATCAGGCTTAAACCTTTCCTCCGATTTAGGGTTTTTAGTGTGAGTTCGGACTTGGCGAACCTTTCGGGGGTGTTCGGAGGATTTCTCACTAGTTAGGCTGGCCCAGCCCATTCGGCGCCCATATTGATCTATTTCCTGTACATATTCATTCCAGGTGGGCATGTAGTGACGACGGCCCCGCCTATGAGCACCCCGAGCCTCTCGTATACGATCTTGAGTACGAACAAGGAACGGTTTCAGGCAATCGGGAAGACCACGGATGAGAGGGGCTAATCGATCGGGGTCGATAGGGGCTGACATTGGGGATTTCCGAAATTCCTCTCTGTCATACATGGCTTGCAGACAAGCTGCTTTCCGTACAGCCGCAAACAGATCAGAGTAGCCTGTAGCTCTAATCTCTAACGGCTCCCCCCTCTCTCGCGGATCCATACCCCCTGCCCAATAGGCTGCTCGAGCAGTTAGGGAATAATTATGATCCCCAGGCATAGTGGTTAAAAACACTCCTGGTCCCCAAGAGTCTCCTGCTTCTTCCTCACTCAGCATAATTCTGTCCCCCCCTTCAGAAGAAACTCGCCACACGTACTCAACAGCTGACTCTTCTGGTCGCCTCGAATATTTCTCCCTTATTTTTGTTAACTCGGTTGGTGTCCGTGGAACGGTACGCACAGTGGTGTGAATTTCATCATCGTCATCAACCGCAGCTTCAGTTTTAACCAGAGGACGTAAAGGAAAAACTTGGGATTTCAAAGTAAAAGTCCTTTCCTCCTCATCTTCTTCGTCATCCTCGCTATTAGACAAAAAATCTCCGGTCTGGGTTCCGGAATTTGGATAACACATTAACTTACGAATCTGTTGGACCTGGGTCGAGGGCTGCATTTTATCTAAGAGCCCAGTCACCCTTTCTAATAATATTTTAAGTTGAGCATTCTGGTTTCCTAAACATTCATTCTCACTCACAAGCTTATCGACGTGAGTTCTTAATTTTTCTCCTGTCTCCTTTTGCAAGGCTAATGATGACTTCAGCACCTCATTCTCCGATTTCAGGGTTGCATATTCTACAGCTGAAATCAGATTAGGAGCAGGGGTTTCTCTAGCTTCTTGTTGTGCACAAGATAAACAGGCGCCTAACACAGCACAAATCACACCCTTGCCTTTCCCCGCTCTGAGCTTCTGTGAAACCCGACACTCTTCAATACGTTCCACCACTTTCTCTTCATCCTTCCAAAATTTTTGGGCCCACTCCTTCCCAGCCTGGGAAGGGGCACAATCATATTTTTGCAGCAGTTTATCCATGGCAATCCTGCCGACTACGCCAAATTCTGTTGCGTGAAACGGGGCCAAGCGGTTTTGGCAGAAGATAAACCCCCTTGCGTTCTAACACTCCTCACCGAGGTGGGAGGCTAGGTGCGGCTAGGTTTAAATTCTGAGTGATGCCCAATTCAGCACTATCAGTCCAATCGCGTTTAATATGTATTAAACTACTACGATTTGGATACACTAATAGTGGACTGCACCTTCAGTCTAGTCGTGCTCCTGAACTAGCACGGCCTCTCTGTAGTTTTGGTCGCGTTCAGTGAGAAAGCGGAACGACTAGCTACTTAAACAGTGCAGTTTATTTAAACAACAGATATACAGGTTCTTTAGGATTGCCGGTGATAAATACACTGTCTGCAAAGCACGTGCAAATAAAGATATTGCTAAGTATACAAACGCGCGACAAAATTATAAACGATACAGCCTGGCTATAAACGTAGGGTAGAGATTCTCTAGAGAAATTTCTAAGTCCCCGAGAAAGCGCTCGGTGTAATCGAAGTCTTACCCAAAGGCGTCCCTATGGGGGGGAAGAAAGGCTCAGCCCGTCGACTGATCCCGGAAATCAGCGGTGGAATTCTTCGCGATGGTGTCTTCCCTGACATCCCCTCTCTCTTGGGCTATTTTTATATTATTTTTTTATCTTCAAAGTGGAGTTTGAGTGACTTTAGTCATACATACTTTTATTATGATTAATGTATTCAAGGAGGAGTGTTCACACCTCGGGGGCGGATAGCCTCCGGGATGGAGGTGTGTTTTGGTACATTGTGGTGAGCAAAGTTCGCACAAAAGGACAGCATTTCATCAACATTTGACGAAAGGTTGGCTCGGGTAGCGTGTAGGCCGCTTATCAGTTCCGTAGTACCATCTCGTCCCCATATCTGCTATTCGTCACAAGGGAAGGCCACGGAACAAGCGTGTTCCGTTCCATCCCTCGTGTAGTTTCGCAAACAACCTCGCGCAGGGAATCACAGATGTTGCATTCTTCGTGTGCTAGCTGTGGCTGTATTCTACCTCAGAAGCCTCTTGATTTTATGACTTTCCTTAATGTGTGAACAATGCTGTATTTTTGTATTCTTGGCCAATTTAGTAATTATTCCACATAATCCACCCCGTGACTACGGTCACTCAAGCTCCACGATAATCAATACTGATGGGGAATATCACATGTCCTCTTATGGCGAGGGATATCAAGTGCAAATACTTCTTGCGGGGTGATTAAGCGAGTTAAGCGTTTCATCATAATCCAAAGTCTAACATGCAAAACAATTGTCAAAGCAAAGCACAATACAGTGAGTACTAGTAGAACAACAACAGGATGGAGCATCTTGTTAAAAAGTCCTGTAGCTGTCGGTGACCATCCAAAGAGGGTGTCCCACCGTTCATGTCCACCGTCTCTCTTGACCCTTTCCAGTACATGGTGTATTTCTTCAACCTCATGATGGACAGTAATCAGAGTTCTTTGTCCATTTTCTTGGGCCTCTTTCAACAATCGCTTCAATTCATCGTGTTGTAGCAACTTCCTCACTAGTGAGAGATTCATTCCGATAGGGGTAGGCAGCAAATCTCGAATCAATGTGTAATTAGATTGTAGCAATTGAAAAGACGTAACAGGAGCTGAATAACTGAAGTCACATCCAATGATGTTAGTAAAGTTACAAACACAAAGATTTGAGTTATTACTTATATCTACTGCTATGTCATCTACGAATACAAAAGTACAGGGAGACCTCATGCAAACACACCCTTTCCCAATATATACAAGCACAGTTTCTGGGGTTTCATCAGGTTGTATCTCAAAATGACAAACATTCTGGTTGGTGTCAAGACAAATGTCTTGTGCCTTGAGAGTATTACTCTCACAAATGAATCCTTGTTGATCTCGTGAAATGCATGCTTCAACATCAACAGTTTGCCATTTATTCTCGTTTTGTTGTGCCCACGCTCTATGCTCTACCGGATGGAGTATAGCTCCATGGTGATTCAACCCCAGTGCGATGATTGGGTATATGGTGTATACTGAGGCATTGCGTATCGTTAAGACAAAAGCTGTGGCTTTGCTCTCAGTGGGATCATAGGTGAAATTAACCAGATACCACCAGGACTGAAATTTTCTCTCAAACTCAATTGCATTATCCCATATTACTTTTCGAATTTCAGTGGGCAAGGTGCCTTCTTCACCTTCCCTTATAATTGCGGCTGTCATAGATTGCATCCACAGTTGGGCTTGGATACAACTAAGGGCCAAGGAAACATTGTTTGGGGTTGTACCAAGTGCATTTGTGATCAGCTGATGGTCTTTTTCACCTGTTTCCTCCCACTGAGGCAATATATTCGATAAAAGCCATTGGTGATTTCCCAATGCTGATAGAGAGGACTGTAGAGGATGTTTTAATTTGTCTAGATCACTAGTAGTTGTGACTAGTTTGTTTGCAAGTATCTCAGCATCTGTACTATTTAAGACTCCCAGTCCTGTTCCTAAGATACCAGTCACCTCTCTCTTCAGTCGTTGTGAGGTGTCAACAGTTCGCCGGCCTAACCATGCTGACCATCCTGCATAAGATGTACTCAGGAATGGTGAGCAGGTGGGTTTGATCGCAGAGATATTAATCTGCATTGACAATTCTACTCGTTTGAGGGAATATGTTGGGTTAAACGGTATTTGTTGTTGACCTGTGTGTTTAATGGCATAAGGTCCAATGTTAAAGGTGTAAGGAGTTAGACTAATGGAGGGCTGAGTAGCTACACCCTTGAAAGTTTGTGGGGGTGTAGGTTTTGGGTTCATTTCAACAGGTTCAGATGTATTTGAGTCAATCATAAATTCAAATAACAATTCCGTGCCCCTGTAGCCCCAAATACAATATACTATGATAGGTTTGATAAAGGTGAAGTTGTGCCAGCAATCTGAGTTTGGCTCTATAATTTTGTAACAATCAATCAGTGTTATATTTGTCCGGTTTAGTAGAGTCTACATGGATGGTTTCAATTACAGTTGGTCTATGGTGAGCAGACCCATTGATTACTCGGCAGCTAATTTGTATTTTCTTTCCTGGGACGGCTTCAAGCTTAGCCATTTGGAGTGAGTCTTTCCAACTCCATTTATCTCTGGAATATACTTCACTTCCTTGTATGACCAGAGTGGAGAGATTTAAATCCCTCATGTTTTCTAGTGTCTCAGTGCTTGCAGTGTATCGTGACAGTGCATTATCCCAAAGCTCATCATCAAGGGGCAGATTCTTAAGTCCGCTCAATAAGGTGTCATTATCGGGGGTTTCAGATAGTGGCAGTGGAACCAGACTAGTCTGTGGAGTTGAGTCAGGTTCGACTTTATCTATGCTTTGATCTATCTCATGTTTTGAAAACACCTCATTTTCATGTAGGACTACAGTGGCCAGGCTCAATTTTCCTTTTCCTGTTCCTGCCATCGCATTGTGTTTTACATAAGCTTGAGACCACGGCCATTCTGGGTCTCTTTGACTACAAACAACAGGGAGTAAAAAGATAAAACTGAATAGCATCAATTCCATCTGCCAATTCGTCATTCTAAAATTTAGGCCTCCAGATGGCCATACATAACAAAAATAATATTATTGCCAGGATCAATGTCAGGATTCCCTGGAGACACTCGAGGTTAGCGTAGGCCAATGCGTCTGTCCACGTACAGTTCTTCCGAGGTTCCTGTAAGACACAAAGGAAAAGAAAATCTGCTCGGTCTCATTTGACCGACGGGGTTAAAAAGAGGGCGAGATCCACCGGGTGCTGATCCGGTGTATCTTCCCTGAACAGTCTTTGGCTTCCCGTGCATGGGGGTTTTTGGGAGTAGCTAACACCATTGGTACTGTGCCAATTTGAGGCATTTTCACTAACACAGGTTGCCCAGGGTGAAATTGTCCCAGGTATTTTCGTGGTTCATTGGGAACTTTTGGAGTGATGATAGCAGCAGATACACAGAAAGCTTTCATTTTAGGACAGCCATCTCCACTCCATCTGTTATTTAATTGATAGATGGCATCATCCAATCGCAAATGCCAACCAGGTTCATGAGTTTTTGCAAAACGCTTAACCAATCCATTGGTGCGTTCAACAATGCCATTAGCCTGAGGATAATAGGGAGTATGAAATACCCATCGAATCCCTTCTTCTTTGGCCCAATCTTGTACCACTGTAGCGGTAAAGTGTGAACCGTTATCACTTTGGATTTCCTCAGGAAGGGGAAGTGTGCTGAACCACCCTTTTAGGCCTTTCACTGTGTTGTTCCCGGTAGCTGATTTGAAGCTGGTGGCCATAGCGAGGCCAGAGATAATCTCCACTCCGACTAGGACGTATCTTTTCTCACCTGATGATCTCAAGGGCCCAATATAATCAATTTGCCATGAATGCCACAATGTTTTCTTGTCCCGAATGTGTAAAGGAGGCGCCTTACTCGGATGATCTTTATTGAGTCGTAGGCGACATTGTGAACAGGCGGTTACTACTTGTTCACACAGCTTAACCGACACAGGCCACCCCCGGGCTAGACCTTCCTGATACAGATCAGCACGGCCTGTATGGCCACGCTTAATATGTAACCATTCGAGTAAGCGTTCCCATTCCCGACCATCATCTACAATGTCAATTTGCTGCAACCGCGTGAGGCTATCTACCTGTTGGTTGAATTGAGCAGTGATCGAGTTCGAACGATCATGGCCTTTTACCCAACCGATGTGCAATGTTCTCTGTCCTCCCATTTCCAACAGTTGCTTCCAACTCTCTGTCTCCCAGATTGGGACTCTATTCACCTGCCAATCATTGGCTGCCCAGTGTCCAATCCATTCAGTGGCTCCTTTAAAAACAGCATATGAGTCAGTGTAAATGTAAGTAGCCCCACGTTGTGCAGCTAGTAGGACGGCTCTGAGTTCCCCTACTTGTGCGCTACCTTCTCCTGTTTCAATTGCTCTTTCCCCCGTTGCTACTTCCAGTGCTACGGCCTTGTATTTCCACTTATTGTTCTCACGGTGAGATGACGCATCAGTAAACCACACTCCTGTAAGATCACTGCCTTCTTTCAGAGGAGGTGCTTCTTGGATTGGAGATGGTCTGTTTGGTGGGGATTGGAACAATAGGGCACCATCTATATCCTTCTGGAGCTTGGATACTTTGATACTACCTTCAGAGATTGGCATGATATCATTAATGCCTTCTAAATAAGCATACCACTTTCGAACTGTGGGTTTCTGGGCAATGCCGGCTGGTGGTGCTGTCCCTTTACGGACCACGTCTAGGAGACGAAAAGGGCCCCGAACAATCACGCTCTGTTCTCTCCTTATCTGCTCTGCTCGTTGCAATGCTCGCACCAGGGACAGTAAACCCTTCTCTAGGTCTGAATATCTGCTCTCAGTATCATTAAAGGAGTGAGAGCTAAATTCTAATGGTCTCTCCGGTCCTGCTGGTCCCTTTTGCCATAAGTTACAATGAGAGCCATGTTCGTTGGACCCCCATTCTACATGGACAGGGTCAGTTGGATGTATGGGGCCAAGTTGTTGGAATAACCTTAGCTCTTTTATTAGCAATTCCAGTGCATTAGTATGTTGTTCAGTCCACTCCCAGGATTTACCTTTTTTGAGCAAACAATAAAGGGGGCGAGCAATGATGGAAAAGCCAGGGATGTGTTTACGCCAATAACTTAAAGTTCCCAGAACTTGCTGTAACTCCTTCGTGCTGGAAGGATTCTGTCCATGTTCTATTTTTTTCAGGGTATCCTGAGGGACAGAAGCAGCTCCCTTAATCCACCAGACCCCCAGGAATTTAACTTCCTGTGCAGGTCCCTGACATTTTGAGTCTGGAATTTCCAATCCCAAATCTGATAATGTTTTTCGGATGTTTTGCATCATGTCTTGTACACTTTCTTGGCTCTCTCCCCCCCTATTAAGATGTCGTCAATATATTGGTATACTGTACATCCCTGTGAAACAGGAATCTCTGATAGCGCTTTAGCTAAAGCATTATGAGCAATGGTGGGGGAATGTTTGTATCCTTGTGGAAGTCGGTTAAAGGTATATTGGACTCCTTTCCACGTGAATGCAAACTGCGCTTTGTCTTGCTCAAGGAGGGGAATCATAAAAAACATGTCTTTTACATCTAAGGCAGCCATCCAAGGATGGGCAGCTCCTTTTATCATTGTCACAATTTCCGCGATACTCGGAACCGCAGCGGTCAGGGGTGCAGTGTTGGCGTTTAACTTTCGGTAATCTACTGTGAAACGCCATTGCCCGGTTGGTTTCTTTACTGGCCACACCGGTGAATTATAAGGCGAGTGAGTCCTCTGAATGATGTTTCTTTTTTCTAAATCTGATACCACCCCGTCTGCTCCTGCAAGTGCAGCTGCAGGCAGTGGGTACTGTCGGACGTTGGTAATTTTAGAGGGAGGCAAAGGTATAGATGTTTCTAATAGGCCCAGTTTAACTGTGTCTAATCCTTTTTTGCGTCCTGCAAAACTCCACGCAGTTCCATCCGGGAATTTCCACATTCGCCCACGCAGCACGTCAAATCCTAGGAGGTTAGAATGTGAGGCACCCACTAACACTTCTGCCCTAGTCATTCGCTGCTCTCCCGGCAACCAGAGGTTAATTTCTGCAGTGGGGCATGTTTTTACCACACCATCAATTCCTGTGAAGTTGACTCTGCGTCGGGTGGGATTTATACCTAGAAGTTGTGCTGTTTCGTTAGTGATTGCAGACATTTGGGCTCCAGTATCAATAATAAAATTTACCAATATCTTCCGGGGTCCAACAGGAATGATAATAACGGGTTCGGAGTCTTTATGAGAGAGCCATTGAATTGCTAGTACCTGCCGGACAGGGTGGCTCACTGCCCTCCCCGGGGATAGGAGTTTTTTGGCTGGGACTCTGTCAAATCAATCAAGTTACGTTCCGGTGCAGAAGGCACAATTTTCTCACGACTTGGGGATTCTCTGGTTAGACTTTTCTCCCCAGCCACATTATTCTTTCTAGTTAGAGATTGGACTAGTGTACGGAGGTCTCCCGTAGGGACACCGTGCAAGAATTGTCGGGGCACCCCTAATTGTAGGGCTTTACGCCACAACTCATTCCGGTCCTTATCAGGCTTAAACCTTTCCTCCGATTTAGGGTTTTTAGTGTGAGTTCGGACTTGGCGAACCTTTCGGGGGTGTTCGGAGGATTTCTCACTAGTTAGGCTGGCCCAGCCCATTCGGCGCCCATATTGATCTATTTCCTGTACATATTCATTCCAGGTGGGCATGTAGTGACGACGGCCCCGCCTATGAGCACCCCGAGCCTCTCGTATACGATCTTGAGTACGAACAAGGAACGGTTTCAGGCAATCGGGAAGACCACGGATGAGAGGGGCTAATCGATCGGGGTCGATAGGGGCTGACATTGGGGATTTCCGAAATTCCTCTCTGTCATACATGGCTTGCAGACAAGCTGCTTTCCGTACAGCCGCAAACAGATCAGAGTAGCCTGTAGCTCTAATCTCTAACGGCTCCCCCCTCTCTCGCGGATCCATACCCCCTGCCCAATAGGCTGCTCGAGCAGTTAGGGAATAATTATGATCCCCAGGCATAGTGGTTAAAAACACTCCTGGTCCCCAAGAGTCTCCTGCTTCTTCCTCACTCAGCATAATTCTGTCCCCCCCTTCAGAAGAAACTCGCCACACGTACTCAACAGCTGACTCTTCTGGTCGCCTCGAATATTTCTCCCTTATTTTTGTTAACTCGGTTGGTGTCCGTGGAACGGTACGCACAGTGGTGTGAATTTCATCATCGTCATCAACCGCAGCTTCAGTTTTAACCAGAGGACGTAAAGGAAAAACTTGGGATTTCAAAGTAAAAGTCCTTTCCTCCTCATCTTCTTCGTCATCCTCACTATTAGACAAAAAATCTCCGGTCTGGGTTCCGGAATTTGGATAACACATTAACTTACGAATCTGTTGGACCTGGGTCGAGGGCTGCATTTTATCTAAGAGCCCAGTCACCCTTTCTAATAATATTTTAAGTTGAGCATTCTGGTTTCCTAAACATTCATTCTCACTCACAAGCTTATCGACGTGAGTTCTTAATTTTTCTCCTGTCTCCTTTTGCAAGGCTAATGATGACTTCAGCACCTCATTCTCCGATTTCAGGGTTGCATATTCTACAGCTGAAATCAGATTAGGAGCAGGGGTTTCTCTAGCTTCTTGTTGTGCACAAGATAAACAGGCGCCTAACACAGCACAAATCACACCCTTGCCTTTCCCCGCTCTGAGCTTCTGTGAAACCCGACACTCTTCAATACGTTCCACCACTTTCTCTTCATCCTTCCAAAATTTTTGGGCCCACTCCTTCCCAGCCTGGGAAGGGGCACAATCATATTTTTGCAGCAGTTTATCCATGGCAATCCTGCCGACTACGCCAAATTCTGTTGCGTGAAACGGGGCCAAGCGGTTTTGGCAGAAGATAAACCCCCTTGCGTTCTAACACTCCTCACCGAGGTGGGAGGCTAGGTGCGGCTAGGTTTAAATTCTGAGTGATGCCCAATTCAGCACTATCAGTCCAATCGCGTTTAATATGTATTAAACTACTACGATTTGGATACACTAATAGTGGACTGCACCTTCAGTCTAGTCGTGCTCCTGAACTAGCACGGCCTCTCTGTAGTTTTGGTCGCGTTCAGTGAGAAAGCGGAACGACTAGCTACTTAAACAGTGCAGTTTATTTAAACAACAGATATACAGGTTCTTTAGGATTGCCGGTGATAAATACACTGTCTGCAAAGCACGTGCAAATAAAGATATTGCTAAGTATACAAACGCGCGACAAAATTATAAACGATACAGCCTGGCTATAAACGTAGGGTAGAGATTCTCTAGAGAAATTTCTAAGTCCCCGAGAAAGCGCTCGGTGTAATCGAAGTCTTACCCAAAGGCGTCCCTATGGGGGGGAAGAAAGGCTCAGCCCGTCGACTGATCCCGGAAATCAGCGGTGGAATTCTTCGCGATGGTGTCTTCCCTGACATCCCCTCTCTCTTGGGCTATTTTTATATTATTTTTTTATCTTCAAAGTGGAGTTTGAGTGACTTTAGTCATACATACTTTTATTATGATTAATGTATTCAAGGAGGAGTGTTCACACCTCGGGGGCGGATAGCCTCCGGGATGGAGGTGTGTTTTGGTACATTGTGGTGAGCAAAGTTCGCACAAAAGGACAGCATTTCATCAACATTTGACGAAAGGTTGGCTCGGGTAGCGTGTAGGCCGCTTATCAGTTCCGTAGTACCATCTCGTCCCCATATCTGCTATTCGTCACAAGGGAAGGCCACGGAACAAGCGTGTTCCGTTCCATCCCTCGTGTAGTTTCGCAAACAACCTCGCGCAGGGAATCACAGATGTTGCATTCTTCGTGTGCTAGCTGTGGCTGTATTCTACCTCAGAAGCCTCTTGATTTTATGACTTTCCTTAATGTGTGAACAATGCTGTATTTTTGTATTCTTGGCCAATTTAGTAATTATTCCACATAATCCACCCCGTGACTACAGTCACTCAAGCTCCACGATAATCAATACTGATGGGGAATATCACATGTCCTCTTATGGCGAGGGATATCAAGTGCAAATACTTCTTGCGGGGTGATTAAGCGAGTTAAGCGTTTCATCATAATCCAAAGTCTAACATGCAAAACAATTGTCAAAGCAAAGCACAATACAGTGAGTACTAGTAGAACAACAACAGGATGGAGCATCTTGTTAAAAAGTCCTGTAGCTGTCGGTGACCATCCAAAGAGGGTGTCCCACCATTCATGTCCACCGTCTCTCTTGACCCTTTCCAGTACATGGTGTATTTCTTCAACATCATGATGGACAGCAATCAGAGTTCTTTGTCCATTTTCTTGGGCCTCTTTCAACAATCGCTTCAATTCATCGTGTTGTAGCAACTTCCTCACTAGTGAGAGATTCATTCCGATAGGGGTAGGCAGCAAATCTCGAATCAATGTGTAATTAGATTGTAGCAATTGAAAAGACGTAACAGGAGCTGAATAACTGAAGTCACATCCAATGATGTTAGTAAAGTTACAAACACAAAGATTTGAGTTATTACTTATATCTACTGCTATGTCATCTACGAATACAAAAGTACAGGGAGACCTCATGCAAACACACCCTTTCCCAATATATACAAGCACAGTTTCTGGGGTTTCATCAGGTTGTATCTCAAAATGACAAACATTCTGGTTGGTGTCAAGACAAATGTCTTGTGCCTTGAGAGTATTACTCTCACAAATGAATCCTTGTTGATCTCGTGAAATGCATGCTTCAACATCAACAGTTTGCCATTTATTCTCGTTTTGTTGTGCCCACGCTCTATGCTCTACCGGATGGAGTATAGCTCCATGGTGATTCAACCCCAGTGCGATGATTGGGTATATGGTGTATACTGAGGCATTGCGTATCGTTAAGACAAAAGCTGTGGCTTTGCTCTCAGTGGGATCATAGGTGAAATTAACCAGATACCACCAGGACTGAAATTTTCTCTCAAACTCAATTGCATTATCCCATATTACTTTTCGAATTTCAGTGGGCAAGGTGCCTTCTTCACCTTCCCTTATAATTGCGGCTGTCATAGATTGCATCCACAGTTGGGCTTGGATACAACTAAGGGCCAAGGAAACATTGTTTGGGGTTGTACCAAGTGCATTTGTGATCAGCTGATGGTCTTTTTCACCTGTTTCCTCCCACTGAGGCAATATATTCGATAAAAGCCATTGGTGATTTCCCAATGCTGATAGAGAGGACTGTAGAGGATGTTTTAATTTGTCTAGATCACTAGTAGTTGTGACTAGTTTGTTTGCAAGTATCTCAGCATCTGTACTATTTAAGACTCCCAGTCCTGTTCCTAAGATACCAGTCACCTCTCTCTTCAGTCGTTGTGAGGTGTCAACAGTTCGCCGGCCTAACCATGCTGACCATCCTGCATAAGATGTACTCAGGAATGGTGAGCAGGTGGGTTTGATCGCAGAGATATTAATCTGCATTGACAATTCTACTCGTTTGAGGGAATATGTTGGGTTAAACGGTATTTGTTGTTGACCTGTGTGTTTAATGGCATAAGGGCCAATGTTAAAGGTGTAAGGAGTTAGACTAATGGAGGGCTGAGTAGCTACACCCTTGAAAGTTTGTGGGGGTGTAGGTTTTGGGTTCATTTCAACAGGTTCAGATGTATTTGAGTCAATCATAAATTCAAATAACAATTCCGTGCCCCTGTAGCCCCAAATACAATATACTATGATAGGTTTGATAAAGGTGAAGTTGTGCCAGCAATCTGAGTTTGGCTCTATAATTTTGTAACAATCAATCAGTGTTATATTTGTCCGGTTTAGTAGAGTCTACATGGATGGTTTCAATTACAGTTGGTCTATGGTGAGCAGACCCATTGATTACTCGGCAGCTAATTTGTATTTTCTTTCCTGGGACGGCTTCAAGCTTAGCCATTTGGAGTGAGTCTTTCCAACTCCATTTATCTCTGGAATATACTTCACTTCCTTGTATAACCAGAGTGGAGAGATTTAAATCCCTCATGTTTTCTAGTGTCTCAGTGCTTGCAGTGTATCGTGACAGTGCATTATCCCAAAGCTCATCATCAAGGGGCAGATTCTTAAGTCCGCTCAATAAGGTGTCATTATCGGGGGTTTCAGATAGTGGCAGTGGAACCAGACTAGTCTGTGGAGTTGAGTCAGGTTCGACTTTATCTATGCTTTGATCTATCTCATGTTTTGAAAACACCTCATTTTCATGTAGGACTACAGTGGCCAGGCTCAATTTTCCTTTTCCTGTTCCTGCCATCGCATTGTGTTTTACATAAGCTTGAGACCACGGCCATTCTGGGTCTCTTTGACTACAAACAACAGGGAGTAAAAAGATAAAACTGAATAGCATCAATTCCATCTGCCAATTCGTCATTCTAAAATTTAGGCCTCCAGATGGCCATACATAACAAAAATAATATTATTGCCAGGATCAATGTCAGGATTCCCTGGAGACACTCGAGGTTAGCGTAGGCCAATGCGTCTGTCCACGTACAGTTCTTCCGAGGTTCCTGTAAGACACAAAGGAAAAGAAAATCTGCTCGGTCTCATTTGACCGACGGGGTTAAAAAGAGGGCGAGATCCACCGGGTGCTGATCCGGTGTATCTTCCCTGAACAGTCTTTGGCTTCCCGTGCATGGGGGTTTTTGGGAGTAGCTAACACCATTGGTACTGTGCCAATTTGAGGCATTTTCACTAACACAGGTTGCCCAGGGTGAAATTGTCCCAGGTATTTTCGTGGTTCATTGGGAACTTTTGGAGTGATGATATCAGCAGATACACAGAAAGCTTTCATTTTAGGACAGCCATCTCCACTCCATCTGTTATTTAATTGATAGATGGCATCATCCAATCGCAAATGCCAACCAGGTTCATGAGTTTTTGCAAAACGCTTAACCAATCCATTGGTGCGTTCAACAATGCCATTAGCCTGAGGATAATAGGGAGTATGAAATACCCATCGAATCCCTTCTTCTTTGGCCCAATCTTGTACCACTGTAGCGGTAAAGTGTGAACCGTTATCACTTTGGATTTCCTCAGGAAGGGGAAGTGTGCTGAACCACCCTTTTAGGCCTTTCACTGTGTTGTTCCCGGTAGCTGATTTGAAGCTGGTGGCCATAGCGAGGCCAGAGATAATCTCCACTCCGACTAGGACGTATCTTTTCTCACCTGATGATCTCAAGGGCCCAATATAATCAATTTGCCATGAATGCCACAATGTTTTCTTGTCCCGAATGTGTAAAGGAGGCGCCTTACTCGGATGATCTTTATTGAGTCGTAGGCGACATTGTGAACAGGCGGTTACTACTTGTTCACACAGCTTAACCGACACAGGCCACCCCCGGGCTAGACCTTCCTGATACAGATCAGCACGGCCTGTATGGCCACGCTTAATATGTAACCATTCGAGTAAGCGTTCCCATTCCCGACCATCATCTACAATGTCAATTTGCTGCAACCGCGTGAGGCTATCTACCTGTTGGTTGAATTGAGCAGTGATCGAGTTCGAACGATCATGGCCTTTTACCCAACCAACGTGCAATGTTCTCTGTCCTCCCATTTCCAACAGTTGCTTCCAACTCTCTGTCTCCCAGATTGGGACTCTATTCACCTGCCAATCATTGGCTGCCCAGTGTCCAATCCATTCAGTGGCTCCTTTAAAAACAGCATATGAGTCAGTGTAAATGTAAGTAGCCCCACGTTGTGCAGCTAGTAGGACGGCTCTGAGTTCCCCTACTTGTGCGCTACCTTCTCCTGTTTCAATTGCTCTTTCCCCCGTTGCTACTTCCAGTGCTACGGCCTTGTATTTCCACTTATTGTTCTCACGGTGAGATGACGCATCAGTAAACCACACTCCTGTAAGATCACTGCCTTCTTTCAGAGGAGGTGCTTCTTGGATTGGAGATGGTCTGTTTGGTGGGGATTGGAACAATAGGGCACCATCTATATCCTTCTGGAGCTTGGATACTTTGATACTACCTTCAGAGATTGGCATGATATCATTAATGCCTTCTAAATAAGCATACCACTTTCGAACTGTGGGTTTCTGGGCAATGCCGGCTGGTGGTGCTGTCCCTTTACGGACCACATCTAGGAGACGAAAAGGGCCCCGAACAATCACGCTCTGTTCTCTCCTTATCTGCTCTGCTCGTTGCAATGCTCGCACCAGGGACAGTAAACCCTTCTCTAGGTCTGAATATCTGCTCTCAGTATCATTAAAGGAGTGAGAGCTAAATTCTAATGGTCTCTCCGGTCCTGCTGGTCCCTTTTGCCATAAGTTACAATGAGAGCCATGTTCGCTGGACCCCCATTCTACATGGACAGGGTCAGTTGGATGTATGGGGCCAAGTTGTTGGAATAACCTTAGCTCTTTTATTAGCAATTCCAGTGCATTAGTATGTTGTTCAGTCCACTCCCAGGATTTACCTTTTTTGAGCAAACAATAAAGGGGGCGAGCAATGATGGAAAAGCCAGGGATGTGTTTACGCCAATAACTTAAAGTTCCCAGAACTTGCTGTAACTCCTTCGTGCTGGAAGGATTCTGTCCATGTTCTATTTTTTTCAGGGTATCCTGAGGGACAGAAGCAGCTCCCTTAATCCACCAGACCCCCAGGAATTTAACTTCCTGTGCAGGTCCCTGACATTTTGAGTCTGGAATTTCCAATCCCAAATCTGATAATGTTTTTCGGATGTTTTGCATCATGTCTTGTACACTTTCTTGGCTCTCTCCCCCCCTATTAAGATGTCGTCAATATATTGGTATACTGTACATCCCTGTGAAACAGGAATCTCTGATAGCGCTTTAGCTAAAGCATTATGAGCAATGGTGGGGGAATGTTTGTATCCTTGTGGAAGTCGGTTAAAGGTATATTGGACTCCTTTCCACGTGAATGCAAACTGCGCTTTGTCTTGCTCAAGGAGGGGAATCATAAAAAACATGTCTTTTACATCTAAGGCAGCCATCCAAGGATGGGCAGCTCCTTTTATCATTGTCACAATTTCCGCGATACTCAGAACCGCAGCGGTCAGGGGTGCAGCGTTGGCGTTTAACTTTCGGTAATCTACTGTGAAACGCCATTGCCCGGTTGGTTTCTTTACTGGCCACACCGGTGAATTATAAGGCGAGTGAGTCCTCTTAATGATGTTTCTTTTTTCTAAATCTGATACCACCCCGTCTGCTCCTGCAAGTGCAGCTGCAGGCAGTGGGTACTGTCGGACGTTGGTAATTTTAGAGGGAGGCAAAGGTATAGATGTTTCTAATAGGCCCAGTTTAACTGCGTCTAATCCTTTTTTGCGTCCTGCAAAACTCCACACAGTTCCATCCGGGAATTTCCACATTCGCCCACGCAGCACGTCAAATCCTAGGAGGTTAGAATGTGAGGCACCCACTAACACTTCTGCCCTAGTCATTCGCTGCTCTCCCGGCAACCAGAGGTTAATTTTTGCAGTGGGGCATGTTTTTACCACACCATCAATTCCTGTGAAGTTGACTCTGCGTCGGGTGGGATTTATACCTAGAAGTTGTGCTGTTTCGTTAGTGATTGCAGACATTTGGGCTCCAGTATCAATAATAAAATTTACCAATATCTTCCGGGGTCCAACAGGAATGATAATAACGGGTTCGGAGTCTTTATGAGAGAGCCATTGAATTGCTAGTACCTGCCGGACAGGGTGGCTCACTGCCCTCCCCGGGGATAGGAGTTTTTTGGCTGGGACTCTGTCAAATCAATCAAGTTACGTTCCGGTGCAGAAGGCACAATTTTCTCACGACTTGGGGATTCTCTGGTTAGACTTTTCTCCCCAGCCACATTATTCTTTCTAGTTAGAGATTGGACTAGTGTACGGAGGTCTCCCGTAGGGACACCGTGCAAGAATTGTCGGGGCACCCCTAATTGTAGGGCTTTACGCCACAACTCATTCCGGTCCTTATCAGGCTTAAACCTTTCCTCCGATTTAGGGTTTTTAGTGTGAGTTCGGACTTGGCGAACCTTTCGGGGGTGTTCGGAGGATTTCTCACTAGTTAGGCTGGCCCAGCCCATTCGGCGCCCATATTGATCTATTTCCTGTACATATTCATTCCAGGTGGGCATGTAGTGACGACGGCCCCGCCTATGAGCACCCCGAGCCTCTCGTATACGATCTTGAGTACGAACAAGGAACGGTTTCAGGCAATCGGGAAGACCACGGATGAGAGGGGCTAATCGATCGGGGTCGATAGGGGCTGACATTGGGGATTTCCGAAATTCCTCTCTGTCATACATGGCTTGCAGACAAGCTGCTTTCCGTACAGCCGCAAACAGATCAGAGTAGCCTGTAGCTCTAATCTCTAACGGCTCCCCCCTCTCTCGCGGATCCATACCCCCTGCCCAATAGGCTGCTCGAGCAGTTAGGGAATAATTATGATCCCCAGGCATAGTGGTTAAAAACACTCCTGGTCCCCAAGAGTCTCCTGCTTCTTCCTCACTCAGCATAATTCTGTCCCCCCCTTCAGAAGAAACTCGCCACACGTACTCAACAGCTGACTCTTCTGGTCGCCTCGAATATTTCTCCCTTATTTTTGTTAACTCGGTTGGTGTCCGTGGAACGGTACGCACAGTGGTGTGAATTTCATCATCGTCATCAACCGCAGCTTCAGTTTTAACCAGAGGACGTAAAGGAAAAACTTGGGATTTCAAAGTAAAAGTCCTTTCCTCCTCATCTTCTTCGTCATCCTCGCTATTAGACAAAAAATCTCCGGTCTGGGTTCCGGAATTTGGATAACACATTAACTTACGAATCTGTTGGACCTGGGTCGAGGGCTGCATTTTATCTAAGAGCCCAGTCACCCTTTCTAATAATATTTTAAGTTGAGCATTCTGGTTTCCTAAACATTCATTCTCACTCACAAGCTTATCGACGTGAGTTCTTAATTTTTCTCCTGTCTCCTTTTGCAAGGCTAATGATGACTTCAGCACCTCATTCTCCGATTTCAGGGTTGCATATTCTACAGCTGAAATCAGATTAGGAGCAGGGGTTTCTCTAGCTTCTTGTTGTGCACAAGATAAACAGGCGCCTAACGCAGCACAAATCACACCCTTGCCTTTCCCCGCTCTGAGCTTCTGTGAAACCCGACACTCTTCAATACGTTCCACCACTTTCTCTTCATCCTTCCAAAATTTTTGGGCCCACTCCTTCCCAGCCTGGGAAGGGGCACAATCATATTTTTGCAGCAGTTTATCCATGGCAATCCTGCCGACTACGCCAAATTCTGTTGCGTGAAACGGGGCCAAGCGGTTTTGGCAGAAGATGAACCCCCTTGCGTTCTAACACTCCTCACCGAGGTGGGAGGCTAGGTGCGGCTAGGTTTAAATTCTGAGTGATGCCCAATTCAGCACTATCAGTCCAATCGCGTTTAATATGTATTAAACTACTACGATTTGGATACACTAATAGTGGACTGCACCTTCAGTCTAGTCGTGCTCCTGAACTAGCACGGCCTCTCTGTAGTTTTGGTCGCGTTCAGTGAGAAAGCGGAACGACTAGCTACTTAAACAGTGCAGTTTATTTAAACAACAGATATACAGGTTCTTTAGGATTGCCGGTGATAAATACACTGTCTGCAAAGCACGTGCAAATAAAGATATTGCTAAGTATACAAACGCGCGACAAAATTATAAACGATACAGCCTGGCTATAAACGTAGGGTAGAGATTCTCTAGAGAAATTTCTAAGTCCCCGAGAAAGCGCTCGGTGTAATCGAAGTCTTACCCAAAGGCGTCCCTATGGGGGGGAAGAAAGGCTCAGCCCGTCGACTGATCCCGGAAATCAGCGGTGGAATTCTTCGCGATGGTGTCTTCCCTGACATCCCCTCTCTCTTGGGCTATTTTTATATTATTTTTTTATCTTCAAAGTGGAGTTTGAGTGACTTTAGTCATACATACTTTTATTATGATTAATGTATTCAAGGAGGAGTGTTCACACCTCGGGGGCGGATAGCCTCCGGGATGGAGGTGTGTTTTGGTACATTGTGGTGAGCAAAGTTCGCACAAAAGGACAGCATTTCATCAACATTTGACGAAAGGTTGGCTCGGGTAGCGTGTAGGCCGCTTATCAGTTCCGTAGTACCATCTCGTCCCCATATCTGCTATTCGTCACAAGGGAAGGCCACGGAACAAGCGTGTTCCGTTCCATCCCTCGTGTAGTTTCGCAAACAACCTCGCGCAGGGAATCACAGATGTTGCATTCTTCGTGTGCTAGCTGTGGCTGTATTCTACCTCAGAAGCCTCTTGATTTTATGACTTTCCTTAATGTGTGAACAATGCTGTATTTTTGTATTCTTGGCCAATTTAGTAATTATTCCACATAATCCACCCCGTGACTACAGTCACTCAAGCTCCACGATAATCAATACTGATGGGGAATATCACATGTCCTCTTATGGCGAGGGATATCAAGTGCAAATACTTCTTGTGGGGTGATTAAGCGAGTTAAGCGTTTCATCATAATCCAAAGTCTAACATGCAAAACAATTGTCAAAGCAAAGCACAATACAGTGAGTACTAGTAGAACAACAACAGGATGGAGCATCTTGTTAAAAAGTCCTGTAGCTGTCGGTGACCATCCAAAGAGGGTGTCCCACCATTCATGTCCACCGTCTCTCTTGACCCTTTCCAGTACATGGTGTATTTCTTCAACATCATGATGGACAGTAATCAGAGTTCTTTGTCCATTTTCTTGGGCCTCTTTCAACAATCGCTTCAATTCATCGTGTTGTAGCAACTTCCTCACTAGTGAGAGATTCATTCCGATAGGGGTAGGCAGCAAATCTCGAATCAATGTGTAATTAGATTGTAGCAATTGAAAAGACGTAACAGGAGCTGAATAACTGAAGTCACATCCAATGATGTTAGTAAAGTTACAAACACAAAGATTTGAGTTATTACTTATATCTACTGCTATGTCATCTACGAATACAAAAGTACAGGGAGACCTCATGCAAACACACCCTTTCCCAATATATACAAGCACAGTTTCTGGGGTTTCATCAGGTTGTATCTCAAAATGACAAACATTCTGGTTGGTGTCAAGACAAATGTCTTGTGCCTTGAGAGTATTACTCTCACAAATGAATCCTTGTTGATCTCGTGAAATGCATGCTTCAACATCAACAGTTTGCCATTTATTCTCGTTTTGTTGTGCCCACACTCTATGCTCTACCGGATGGAGTATAGCTCCATGGTGATTCAACCCCAGTGCGATGATTGGGTATATGGTGTATACTGAGGCATTGCGTATCGTTAAGACAAAAGCTGTGGCTTTGCTCTCAGTGGGATCATAGGTGAAATTAACCAGATACCACCAGGATTGAAATTTTCTCTCAAACTCAATTGCATTATCCCATATTACTTTTCGAATTTCAGTGGGCAAGGTGCCTTCTTCACCTTCCCTTATAATTGCGGCTGTCATAGATTGCATCCACAGTTGGGCTTGGATACAACTAAGGGCCAAGGAAACATTGTTTTGGGTTGTACCAAGTGCATTTGTGATCAGCTGATGGTCTTTTTCACCTGTTTCCTCCCACTGAGGCAATATATTCGATAAAAGCCATTGGTGATTTCCCAATGCTGATAGAGAGGACTGTAGAGGATGTTTTAATTTGTCTAGATCACTAGTAGTTGTGACTAGTTTGTTTGCAAGTATCTCAGCATCTGTACTATTTAAGACTCCCAGTCCTGTTCCTAAGATACCAGTCACCTCTCTCTTCAGTCGTTGTGAGGTGTCAACAGTTCGCCGGCCTAACCATGCTGACCATCCTGCATAAGATGTACTCAGGAATGGTGAGCAGGTGGGTTTGATCGCAGAGATATTAATCTGCATTGACAATTCTACTCGTTTGAGGGAATATGTTGGGTTAAACGGTATTTGTTGTTGACCTGTGTGTTTAATGGCATAAGGGCCAATGTTAAAGGTGTAAGGAGTTAGACTAATGGAGGGCTGAGTAGCTACACCCTTGAAAGTTTGTGGGGGTGTAGGTTTTGGGTTCATTTCAACAGGTTCAGATGTATTTGAGTCAATCATAAATTCAAATAACAATTCCGTGCCCCTGTAGCCCCAAATACAATATACTATGATAGGTTTGATAAAGGTGAAGTTGTGCCAGCAATCTGAGTTTGGCTCTGTAATTTTGTAACAATCAATCAGTGTTATATTTGTCCGGTTTAGTAGAGTCTACATGGATGGTTTCAATTACAGTTGGTCTATGGTGAGCAGACCCATTGATTACTCGGCAGCTAATTTGTATTTTCTTTCCTGGGACGGCTTCAAGCTTAGCCATTTGGAGTGAGTCTTTCCAACTCCATTTATCTCTGGAATATACTTCACTTCCTTGTATGACCAGAGTGGAGAGATTTAAATCCCTCATGTTTTCTAGTGTCTCAGTGCTTGCAGTGTATCGTGACAGTGCATTATCCCAAAGCTCATCATCAAGGGGCAGATTCTTAAGTCCGCTCAATAAGGTGTCATTATCGGGGGTTTCAGATAGTGGCAGTGGAACCAGACTAGTCTGTGGAGTTGAGTCAGGTTCGACTTTATCTATGCTTTGATCTATCTCATGTTTTGAAAACACCTCATTTTCATGTAGGACTACAGTGGCCAGGCTCAATTTTCCTTTTCCTGTTCCTGCCATCGCATTGTGTTTTACATAAGCTTGAGACCACGGCCATTCTGGGTCTCTTTGACTACAAACAACAGGGAGTAAAAAGATAAAACTGAATAGCATCAATTCCATCTGCCAATTCGTCATTCTAAAATTTAGGCCTCCAGATGGCCATACATAACAAAAATAATATTATTGCCAGGATCAATGTCAGGATTCCCTGGAGACACTCGAGGTTAGCGTAGGCCAATGCGTCTGTCCACGTACAGTTCTTCCGAGGTTCCTGTAAGACACAAAGGAAAAGAAAATCTGCTCGGTCTCATTTGACCGACGGGGTTAAAAAGAGGGCGAGATCCACCGGGTGCTGATCCGGTGTATCTTCCCTGAACAGTCTTTGGCTTCCCGTGCATGGGGGTTTTTGGGAGTAGCTAACACCATTGGTACTGTGCCAATTTGAGGCATTTTCACTAACACAGGTTGCCCAGGGTGAAATTGTCCCAGGTATTTTCGTGGTTCATTGGGAACTTTTGGAGTGATGATATCAGCAGATACACAGAAAGCTTTCATTTTAGGACAGCCATCTCCACTCCATCTGTTATTTAATTGATAGATGGCATCATCCAATGGCAAATGCCAACCAGGTTCATGAGTTTTTGCAAAACGCTTAACCAATCCATTGGTGCGTTCAACAATGCCATTAGCCTGAGGATAATAGGGAGTATGAAATACCCATCGAATCCCTTCTTCTTTGGCCCAATCTTGTACCACTGTAGCGGTAAAGTGTGAACCGTTATCACTTTGGATTTCCTCAGGAAGGGGAAGTGTGCTGAACCACCCTTTTAGGCCTTTCACTGTGTTGTTCCCGGTAGCTGATTTGAAGCTGGTGGCCATAGCGAGGCCAGAGATAATCTCCACTCCGACTAGGACGTATCTTTTCTCACCTGATGATCTCAAGGGCCCAATATAATCAATTTGCCATGAATGCCACAATGTTTTCTTGTCCCGAATGTGTAAAGGAGGCGCCTTACTCGGATGATCTTTATTGAGTCGTAGGCGACATTGTGAACAGGCGGTTACTACTTGTTCACACAGCTTAACCGACACAGGCCACCCCCGGGCTAGACCTTCCTGATACAGATCAGCACGGCCTGTATGGCCACGCTTAATATGTAACCATTCGAGTAAGCGTTCCCATTCCCGACCATCATCTACAATGTCAATTTGCTGCAACCGCGTGAGGCTATCTACCTGTTGGTTGAATTGAGCAGTGATCGAGTTCGAACGATCATGGCCTTTTACCCAACCAACGTGCAATGTTCTCTGTCCTCCCATTTCCAACAGTTGCTTCCAACTCTCTGTCTCCCAGATTGGGACTCTATTCACCTGCCAATCATTGGCTGCCCAGTGTCCAATCCATTCAGTGGCTCCTTTAAAAACAGCATATGAGTCAGTGTAAATGTAAGTAGCCCCATGTTGTGCAGCTAGTAGGACGGCTCTGAGTTCCCCTACTTGTGCGCTACCTTCTCCTGTTTCAATTGCTCTTTCCCCCGTTGCTACTTCCAGTGCTACGGCCTTGTATTTCCACTTATTGTTCTCACGGTGAGATGACGCATCAGTAAACCACACTCCTGTAAGATCACTGCCTTCTTTCAGAGGAGGTGCTTCTTGGATTGGAGATGGTCTGTTTGGTGGGGATTGGAACAATAGGGCACCATCTATATCCTTCTGGAGCTTGGATACTTTGATACTACCTTCAGAGATTGGCATGATATCATTAATGCCTTCTAAATAAGCATACCACTTTCGAACTGTGGGTTTCTGGGCAATGCCGGCTGGTGGTGCTGTCCCTTTACGGACCACATCTAGGAGACGAAAAGGGCCCCGAACAATCACGCTCTGTTCTCTCCTTATCTGCTCTGCTCGTTGCAATGCTCGCACCAGGGACAGTAAACCCTTCTCTAGGTCTGAATATCTGCTCTCAGTATCATTAAAGGAGTGAGAGCTAAATTCTAATGGTCTCTCCGGTCCTGCTGGTCCCTTTTGCCATAAGTTACAATGAGAGCCATGTTCGCTGGACCCCCATTCTACATGGACAGGGTCAGTTGGATGTATGGGGCCAAGTTGTTGGAATAACCTTAGCTCTTTTATTAGCAATTCCAGTGCATTAGTATGTTGTTCAGTCCACTCCCAGGATTTACCTTTTTTGAGCAAACAATAAAGGGGGCGAGCAATGATGGAAAAGCCAGGGATGTGTTTACGCCAATAACTTAAAGTTCCCAGAACTTGCTGTAACTCCTTCGTGCTGGAAGGATTCTGTCCATGTTCTATTTTTTTCAGGGTATCCTGAGGGACAGAAGCAGCTCCCTTAATCCACCAGACCCCCAGGAATTTAACTTCCTGTGCAGGTCCCTGACATTTTGAGTCTGGAATTTCCAATCCCAAATCTGATAATGTTTTTCGGATGTTTTGCATCATGTCTTGTACACTTTCTTGGCTCTCTCCCCCCCTATTAAGATGTCGTCAATATATTGGTATACTGTACATCCCTGTGAAACAGGAATCTCTGATAGCGCTTTAGCTAAAGCATTATGAGCAATGGTGGGGGAATGTTTGTATCCTTGTGGAAGTCGGTTAAAGGTATATTGGACTCCTTTCCACGTGAATGCAAACTGCGCTTTGTCTTGCTCAAGGAGGGGAATCATAAAAAACATGTCTTTTACATCTAAGGCAGCCATCCAAGGATGGGCAGCTCCTTTTATCATTGTCACAATTTCCGCGATACTCGGAACCGCAGCGGTCAGGGGTGCAGTGTTGGCGTTTAACTTTCGGTAATCTACTGTGAAACGCCATTGCCCGGTTGGTTTCTTTACTGGCCACACCGGTGAATTATAAGGCGAGTGAGTCCTCTTAATGATGTTTCTTTTTTCTAAATCTGATACCACCCCGTCTGCTCCTGCAAGTGCAGCTGCAGGCAGTGGGTACTGTCGGACGTTGGTAATTTTAGAGGGAGGCAAAGGTATAGATGTTTCTAATAGGCCCAGTTTAACTGTGTCTAATCCTTTTTTGCGTCCTGCAAAACTCCACACAGTTCCATCCGGGAATTTCCACATTCGCCCACGCAGCACGTCAAATCCTAGGAGGTTAGAATGTGAGGCACCCACTAACACTTCTGCCCTAGTCATTCGCTGCTCTCCCGGCAACCAGAGGTTAATTTTTGCAGTGGGGCATGTTTTTACCACACCATCAATTCCTGTGAAGTTGACTCTGCGTCGGGTGGGATTTATACCTAGAAGTTGTGCTGTTTCGTTAGTGATTGCAGACATTTGGGCTCCAGTATCAATAATAAAATTTACCAATATCTTCCGGGGTCCAACAGGAATGATAATAACGGGTTCGGAGTCTTTATGAGAGAGCCATTGAATTGCTAGTACCTGCCGGACAGGGTGGCTCACTGCCCTCCCCGGGGATAGGAGTTTTTTGGCTGGGACTCTGTCAAATCAATCAAGTTACGTTCCGGTGCAGAAGGCACAATTTTCTCACGACTTGGGGATTCTCTGGTTAGACTTTTCTCCCCAGCCACATTATTCTTTCTAGTTAGAGATTGGACTAGTGTACGGAGGTCTCCCGTAGGGACACCGTGCAAGAATTGTCGGGGCACCCCTAATTGTAGGGCTTTACGCCACAACTCATTCCGGTCCTTATCAGGCTTAAACCTTTCCTCCGATTTAGGGTTTTTAGTGTGAGTTCGGACTTGGCGAACCTTTCGGGGGTGTTCGGAGGATTTCTCACTAGTTAGGCTGGCCCAGCCCATTCGGCGCCCATATTGATCTATTTCCTGTACATATTCATTCCAGGTGGGCATGTAGTGACGACGGCCCCGCCTATGAGCACCCCGAGCCTCTCGTATACGATCTTGAGTACGAACAAGGAACGGTTTCAGGCAATCGGGAAGACCACGGATGAGAGGGGCTAATCGATCGGGGTCGATAGGGGCTGACATTGGGGATTTCCGAAATTCCTCTCTGTCATACATGGCTTGCAGACAAGCTGCTTTCCGTACAGCCGCAAACAGATCAGAGTAGCCTGTAGCTCTAATCTCTAACGGCTCCCCCCTCTCTCGCGGATCCATACCCCCTGCCCAATAGGCTGCTCGAGCAGTTAGGGAATAATTATGATCCCCAGGCATAGTGGTTAAAAACACTCCTGGTCCCCAAGAGTCTCCTGCTTCTTCCTCACTCAGCATAATTCTGTCCCCCCCTTCAGAAGAAACTCGCCACACGTACTCAACAGCTGACTCTTCTGGTCGCCTCGAATATTTCTCCCTTATTTTTGTTAACTCGGTTGGTGTCCGTGGAACGGTACGCACAGTGGTGTGAATTTCATCATCGTCATCAACCGCAGCTTCAGTTTTAACCAGAGGACGTAAAGGAAAAACTTGGGATTTCAAAGTAAAAGTCCTTTCCTCCTCATCTTCTTCGTCATCCTCACTGTTAGACAAAAAATCTCCGGTCTGGGTTCCGGAATTTGGATAACACATTAACTTACGAATCTGTTGGACCTGGGTCGAGGGCTGCATTTTATCTAAGAGCCCAGTCACCCTTTCTAATAATATTTTAAGTTGAGCATTCTGGTTTCCTAAACATTCATTCTCACTCACAAGCTTATCGACGTGAGTTCTTAATTTTTCTCCTGTCTCCTTTTGCAAGGCTAATGATGACTTCAGCACCTCATTCTCCGATTTCAGGGTTGCATATTCTACAGCTGAAATCAGATTAGGAGCAGGGGTTTCTCTAGCTTCTTGTTGTGCACAAGATAAACAGGCGCCTAACGCAGCACAAATCACACCCTTGCCTTTCCCCGCTCTGAGCTTCTGTGAAACCCGACACTCTTCAATACGTTCCACCACTTTCTCTTCATCCTTCCAAAATTTTTGGGCCCACTCCTTCCCAGCCTGGGAAGGGGCACAATCATATTTTTGCAGCAGTTTATCCATGGCAATCCTGCCGACTACGCCAAATTCTGTTGCGTGAAACGGGGCCAAGCGGTTTTGGCAGAAGATAAACCCCCTTGCGTTCTAACACTCCTCACCGAGGTGGGAGGCTAGGTGCGGCTAGGTTTAAATTCTGAGTGATGCCCAATTCAGCACTATCAGTCCAATCGCGTTTAATATGTATTAAACTACTACGATTTGGATACACTAATAGTGGACTGCACCTTCAGTCTAGTCGTGCTCCTGAACTAGCACGGCCTCTCTGTAGTTTTGGTCGCGTTCAGTGAGAAAGCGGAACGACTAGCTACTTAAACAGTGCAGTTTATTTAAACAACAGATATACAGGTTCTTTAGGATTGCCGGTGATAAATACACTGTCTGCAAAGCACGTGCAAATAAAGATATTGCTAAGTATACAAACGCGCGACAAAATTATAAACGATACAGCCTGGCTATAAACGTAGGGTAGAGATTCTCTAGAGAAATTTCTAAGTCCCCGAGAAAGCGCTCGGTGTAATCGAAGTCTTACCCAAAGGCGTCCCTATGGGGGGGAAGAAAGGCTCAGCCCGTCGACTGATCCCGGAAATCAGCGGTGGAATTCTTCGCGATGGTGTCTTCCCTGACATCCCCTCTCTCTTGGGCTATTTTTATATTATTTTTTTATCTTCAAAGTGGAGTTTGAGTGACTTTAGTCATACATACTTTTATTATGATTAATGTATTCAAGGAGGAGTGTTCACACCTCGGGGGCGGATAGCCTCCGGGATGGAGGTGTGTTTTGGTACATTGTGGTGAGCAAAGTTCGCACAAAAGGACAGCATTTCATCAACATTTGACGAAAGGTTGGCTCGGGTAGCGTGTAGGCCGCTTATCAGTTCCGTAGTACCATCTCGTCCCCATATCTGCTATTCGTCACAAGGGAAGGCCACGGAACAAGCGTGTTCCGTTCCATCCCTCGTGTAGTTTCGCAAACAACCTCGCGCAGGGAATCACAGATGTTGCATTCTTCGTGTGCTAGCTGTGGCTGTATTCTACCTCAGAAGCCTCTTGATTTTATGACTTTCCTTAATGTGTGAACAATGCTGTATTTTTGTATTCTTGGCCAATTTAGTAATTATTCCACATAATCCACCCCGTGACTACGGTCACTCAAGCTCCACGATAATCAATACTGATGGGGAATATCACATGTCCTCTTATGGCGAGGGATATCAAGTGCAAATACTTCTTGCGGGGTGATTAAGCGAGTTAAGCGTTTCATCATAATCCAAAGTCTAACATGCAAAACAATTGTCAAAGCAAAGCACAATACAGTGAGTACTAGTAGAACAACAACAGGATGGAGCATCTTGTTAAAAAGTCCTGTAGCTGTCGGTGACCATCCAAAGAGGGTGTCCCACCATTCATGTCCACCGTCTCTCTTGACCCTTTCCAGTACATGGTGTATTTCTTCAACCTCATGATGGACAGTAATCAGAGTTCTTTGTCCATTTTCTTGGGCCTCTTTCAACAATCGCTTCAATTCATCGTGTTGTAGCAACTTCCTCACTAGTGAGAGATTCATTCCGATAGGGGTAGGCAGCAAATCTCGAATCAATGTGTAATTAGATTGTAGCAATTGAAAAGACGTAACAGGAGCTGAATAACTGAAGTCACATCCAATGATGTTAGTAAAGTTACAAACACAAAGATTTGAGTTATTACTTATATCTACTGCTATGTCATCTACGAATACAAAAGTACAGGGAGACCTCATGCAAACACACCCTTTCCCAATATATACAAGCACAGTTTCTGGGGTTTCATCAGGTTGTATCTCAAAATGACAAACATTCTGGTTGGTGTCAAGACAAATGTCTTGTGCCTTGAGAGTATTACTCTCACAAATGAATCCTTGTTGATCTCGTGAAATGCATGCTTCAACATCAACAGTTTGCCATTTATTCTCGTTTTGTTGTGCCCACGCTCTATGCTCTACCGGATGGAGTATAGCTCCATGGTGATTCAACCCCAGTGCGATGATTGGGTATATGGTGTATACTGAGGCATTGCGTATCGTTAAGACAAAAGCTGTGGCTTTGCTCTCAGTGGGATCATAGGTGAAATTAACCAGATACCACCAGGACTGAAATTTTCTCTCAAACTCAATTGCATTATCCCATATTACTTTTCGAATTTCAGTGGGCAAGGTGCCTTCTTCACCTTCCCTTATAATTGCGGCTGTCATAGATTGCATCCACAGTTGGGCTTGGATACAACTAAGGGCCAAGGAAACATTGTTTGGGGTTGTACCAAGTGCATTTGTGATCAGCTGATGGTCTTTTTCACCTGTTTCCTCCCACTGAGGCAATATATTCGATAAAAGCCATTGGTGATTTCCCAATGCTGATAGAGAGGACTGTAGAGGATGTTTTAATTTGTCTAGATCACTAGTAGTTGTGACTAGTTTGTTTGCAAGTATCTCAGCATCTGTACTATTTAAGACTCCCAGTCCTGTTCCTAAGATACCAGTCACCTCTCTCTTCAGTCGTTGTGAGGTGTCAACAGTTCGCCGGCCTAACCATGCTGACCATCCTGCATAAGATGTACTCAGGAATGGTGAGCAGGTGGGTTTGATCGCAGAGATATTAATCTGCATTGACAATTCTACTCGTTTGAGGGAATATGTTGGGTTAAACGGTATTTGTTGTTGACCTGTGTGTTTAATGGCATAAGGGCCAATGTTAAAGGTGTAAGGAGTTAGACTAATGGAGGGCTGAGTAGCTACACCCTTGAAAGTTTGTGGGGGTGTAGGTTTTGGGTTCATTTCAACAGGTTCAGATGTATTTGAGTCAATCATAAATTCAAATAACAATTCCGTGCCCCTGTAGCCCCAAATACAATATACTATGATAGGTTTGATAAAGGTGAAGTTGTGCCAGCAATCTGAGTTTGGCTCTATAATTTTGTAACAATCAATCAGTGTTATATTTGTCCGGTTTAGTAGAGTCTACATGGATGGTTTCAATTACAGTTGGTCTATGGTGAGCAGACCCATTGATTACTCGGCAGCTAATTTGTATTTTCTTTCCTGGGACGGCTTCAAGCTTAGCCATTTGGAGTGAGTCTTTCCAACTCCATTTATCTCTGGAATATACTTCACTTCCTTGTATAACCAGAGTGGAGAGATTTAAATCCCTCATGTTTTCTAGTGTCTCAGTGCTTGCAGTGTATCGTGACAGTGCATTATCCCAAAGCTCATCATCAAGGGGCAGATTCTTAAGTCCGCTCAATAAGGTGTCATTATCGGGGGTTTCAGATAGTGGCAGTGGAACCAGACTAGTCTGTGGAGTTGAGTCAGGTTCGACTTTATCTATGCTTTGATCTATCTCATGTTTTGAAAACACCTCATTTTCATGTAGGACTACAGTGGCCAGGCTCAATTTTCCTTTTCCTGTTCCTGCCATCGCATTGTGTTTTACATAAGCTTGAGACCACGGCCATTCTGGGTCTCTTTGACTACAAACAACAGGGAGTAAAAAGATAAAACTGAATAGCATCAATTCCATCTGCCAATTCGTCATTCTAAAATTTAGGCCTCCAGATGGCCATACATAACAAAAATAATATTATTGCCAGGATCAATGTCAGGATTCCCTGGAGACACTCGAGGTTAGCGTAGGCCAATGCGTCTGTCCACGTACAGTTCTTCCGAGGTTCCTGTAAGACACAAAGGAAAAGAAAATCTGCTCGGTCTCATTTGACCGACGGGGTTAAAAAGAGGGCGAGATCCACCGGGTGCTGATCCGGTGTATCTTCCCTGAACAGTCTTTGGCTTCCCGTGCATGGGGGTTTTTGGGAGTAGCTAACACCATTGGTACTGTGCCAATTTGAGGCATTTTCACTAACACAGGTTGCCCAGGGTGAAATTGTCCCAGGTATTTTCGTGGTTCATTGGGAACTTTTGGAGTGATGATATCAGCAGATACACAGAAAGCTTTCATTTTAGGACAGCCATCTCCACTCCATCTGTTATTTAATTGATAGATGGCATCATCCAATGGCAAATGCCAACCAGGTTCATGAGTTTTTGCAAAACGCTTAACCAATCCATTGGTGCGTTCAACAATGCCATTAGCCTGAGGATAATAGGGAGTATGAAATACCCATCGAATCCCTTCTTCTTTGGCCCAATCTTGTACCACTGTAGCGGTAAAGTGTGAACCGTTATCACTTTGGATTTCCTCAGGAAGGGGAAGTGTGCTGAACCACCCTTTTAGGCCTTTCACTGTGTTGTTCCCGGTAGCTGATTTGAAGCTGGTGGCCATAGCGAGGCCAGAGATAATCTCCACTCCGACTAGGACGTATCTTTTCTCACCTGATGATCTCAAGGGCCCAATATAATCAATTTGCCATGAATGCCACAATGTTTTCTTGTCCCGAATGTGTAAAGGAGGCGCCTTACTCGGATGATCTTTATTGAGTCGTAGGCGACATTGTGAACAGGCGGTTACTACTTGTTCACACAGCTTAACCGACACAGGCCACCCCCGGGCTAGACCTTCCTGATACAGATCAGCACGGCCTGTATGGCCACGCTTAATATGTAACCATTCGAGTAAGCGTTCCCATTCCCGACCATCATCTACAATGTCAATTTGCTGCAACCGCGTGAGGCTATCTACCTGTTGGTTGAATTGAGCAGTGATCGAGTTCGAACGATCATGGCCTTTTACCCAACCGATGTGCAATGTTCTCTGTCCTCCCATTTCCAACAGTTGCTTCCAACTCTCTGTCTCCCAGATTGGGACTCTATTCACCTGCCAATCATTGGCTGCCCAGTGTCCAATCCATTCAGTGGCTCCTTTAAAAACAGCATATGAGTCAGTGTAAATGTAAGTAGCCCCATGTTGTGCAGCTAGTAGGACGGCTCTGAGTTCCCCTACTTGTGCGCTACCTTCTCCTGTTTCAATTGCTCTTTCCCCCGTTGCTACTTCCAGTGCTACGGCCTTGTATTTCCACTTATTGTTCTCACGGTGAGATGACGCATCAGTAAACCACACTCCTGTAAGATCACTGCCTTCTTTCAGAGGAGGTGCTTCTTGGATTGGAGATGGTCTGTTTGGTGGGGATTGGAACAATAGGGCACCATCTATATCCTTCTGGAGCTTGGATACTTTGATACTACCTTCAGAGATTGGCATGATATCATTAATGCCTTCTAAATAAGCATACCACTTTCGAACTGTGGGTTTCTGGGCAATGCCGGCTGGTGGTGCTGTCCCTTTACGGACCACATCTAGGAGACGAAAAGGGCCCCGAACAATCACGCTCTGTTCTCTCCTTATCTGCTCTGCTCGTTGCAATGCTCGCACCAGGGACAGTAAACCCTTCTCTAGGTCTGAATATCTGCTCTCAGTATCATTAAAGGAGTGAGAGCTAAATTCTAATGGTCTCTCCGGTCCTGCTGGTCCCTTTTGCCATAAGTTACAATGAGAGCCATGTTCGCTGGACCCCCATTCTACATGGACAGGGTCAGTTGGATGTATGGGGCCAAGTTGTTGGAATAACCTTAGCTCTTTTATTAGCAATTCCAGTGCATTAGTATGTTGTTCAGTCCACTCCCAGGATTTACCTTTTTTGAGCAAACAATAAAGGGGGCGAGCAATGATGGAAAAGCCAGGGATGTGTTTACGCCAATAACTTAAAGTTCCCAGAACTTGCTGTAACTCCTTCGTGCTGGAAGGATTCTGTCCGTGTTCTATTTTTTTCAGGGTATCCTGAGGGACAGAAGCAGCTCCCTTAATCCACCAGACCCCCAGGAATTTAACTTCCTGTGCAGGTCCCTGACATTTTGAGTCTGGAATTTCCAATCCCAAATCTGATAATGTTTTTCGGATGTTTTGCATCATGTCTTGTACACTTTCTTGGCTCTCTCCCCCCCTATTAAGATGTCGTCAATATATTGGTATACTGTACATCCCTGTGAAACAGGAATCTCTGATAGCGCTTTAGCTAAAGCATTATGAGCAATGGTGGGGGAATGTTTGTATCCTTGTGGAAGTCGGTTAAAGGTATATTGGACTCCTTTCCACGTGAATGCAAACTGCGCTTTGTCTTGCTCAAGGAGGGGAATCATAAAAAACATGTCTTTTACATCTAAGGCAGCCATCCAAGGATGGGCAGCTCCTTTTATCATTGTCACAATTTCCGCGATACTCGGAACCGCAGCGGTCAGGGGTGCAGTGTTGGCGTTTAACTTTCGGTAATCTACTGTGAAACGCCATTGCCCGGTTGGTTTCTTTACTGGCCACACCGGTGAATTATAAGGCGAGTGAGTCCTCTTAATGATGTTTCTTTTTTCTAAATCTGATACCACCCCGTCTGCTCCTGCAAGTGCAGCTGCAGGCAGTGGGTACTGTCGGACGTTGGTAATTTTAGAGGGAGGCAAAGGTATAGATGTTTCTAATAGGCCCAGTTTAACTGTGTCTAATCCTTTTTTGCGTCCTGCAAAACTCCACACAGTTCCATCCGGGAATTTCCACATTCGCCCACGCAGCACGTCAAATCCTAGGAGGTTAGAATGTGAGGCACCCACTAACACTTCTGCCCTAGTCATTCGCTGCTCTCCCGGCAACCAGAGGTTAATTTTTGCAGTGGGGCATGTTTTTACCACACCATCAATTCCTGTGAAGTTGACTCTGCGTCGGGTGGGATTTATACCTAGAAGTTGTGCTGTTTCGTTAGTGATTGCAGACATTTGGGCTCCAGTATCAATAATAAAATTTACCAATATCTTCCGGGGTCCAACAGGAATGATAATAACGGGTTCGGAGTCTTTATGAGAGAGCCATTGAATTGCTAGTACCTGCCGGACAGGGTGGCTCACTGCCCTCCCCGGGGATAGGAGTTTTTTGGCTGGGACTCTGTCAAATCAATCAAGTTACGTTCCGGTGCAGAAGGCACAATTTTCTCACGACTTGGGGATTCTCTGGTTAGACTTTTCTCCCCAGCCACATTATTCTTTCTAGTTAGAGATTGGACTAGTGTACGGAGGTCTCCCGTAGGGACACCGTGCAAGAATTGTCGGGGCACCCCTAATTGTAGGGCTTTACGCCACAACTCATTCCGGTCCTTATCAGGCTTAAACCTTTCCTCCGATTTAGGGTTTTTAGTGTGAGTTCGGACTTGGCGAACCTTTCGGGGGTGTTCGGAGGATTTCTCACTAGTTAGGCTGGCCCAGCCCATTCGGCGCCCATATTGATCTATTTCCTGTACATATTCATTCCAGGTGGGCATGTAGTGACGACGGCCCCGCCTATGAGCACCCCGAGCCTCTCGTATACGATCTTGAGTACGAACAAGGAACGGTTTCAGGCAATCGGGAAGACCACGGATGAGAGGGGCTAATCGATCGGGGTCGATAGGGGCTGACATTGGGGATTTCCGAAATTCCTCTCTGTCATACATGGCTTGCAGACAAGCTGCTTTCCGTACAGCCGCAAACAGATCAGAGTAGCCTGTAGCTCTAATCTCTAACGGCTCCCCCCTCTCTCGCGGATCCATACCCCCTGCCCAATAGGCTGCTCGAGCAGTTAGGGAATAATTATGATCCCCAGGCATAGTGGTTAAAAACACTCCTGGTCCCCAAGAGTCTCCTGCTTCTTCCTCACTCAGCATAATTCTGTCCCCCCCTTCAGAAGAAACTCGCCACACGTACTCAACAGCTGACTCTTCTGGTCGCCTCGAATATTTCTCCCTTATTTTTGTTAACTCGGTTGGTGTCCGTGGAACGGTACGCACAGTGGCGTGAATTTCATCATCGTCATCAACCGCAGCTTCAGTTTTAACCAGAGGACGTAAAGGAAAAACTTGGGATTTCAAAGTAAAAGTCCTTTCCTCCTCATCTTCTTCGTCATCCTCGCTATTAGACAAAAAATCTCCGGTCTGGGTTCCGGAATTTGGATAACACATTAACTTACGAATCTGTTGGACCTGGGTCGAGGGCTGCATTTTATCTAAGAGCCCAGTCACCCTTTCTAATAATATTTTAAGTTGAGCATTCTGGTTTCCTAAACATTCATTCTCACTCACAAGCTTATCGACGTGAGTTCTTAATTTTTCTCCTGTCTCCTTTTGCAAGGCTAATGATGACTTCAGCACCTCATTCTCCGATTTCAGGGTTGCATATTCTACAGCTGAAATCAGATTAGGAGCAGGGGTTTCTCTAGCTTCTTGTTGTGCACAAGATAAACAGGCGCCTAACGCAGCACAAATCACACCCTTGCCTTTCCCCGCTCTGAGCTTCTGTGAAACCCGACACTCTTCAATACGTTCCACCACTTTCTCTTCATCCTTCCAAAATTTTTGGGCCCACTCCTTCCCAGCCTGGGAAGGGGCACAATCATATTTTTGCAGCAGTTTATCCATGGCAATCCTGCCGACTACGCCAAATTCTGTTGCGTGAAACGGGGCCAAGCGGTTTTGGCAGAAGATAAACCCCCTTGCGTTCTAACACTCCTCACCGAGGTGGGAGGCTAGGTGCGGCTAGGTTTAAATTCTGAGTGATGCCCAATTCAGCACTATCAGTCCAATCGCGTTTAATATGTATTAAACTACTACGATTTGGATACACTAATAGTGGACTGCACCTTCAGTCTAGTCGTGCTCCTGAACTAGCACGGCCTCTCTGTAGTTTTGGTCGCGTTCAGTGAGAAAGCGGAACGACTAGCTACTTAAACAGTGCAGTTTATTTAAACAACAGATATACAGGTTCTTTAGGATTGCCGGTGATAAATACACTGTCTGCAAAGCACGTGCAAATAAAGATATTGCTAAGTATACAAACGCGCGACAAAATTATAAACGATACAGCCTGGCTATAAACGTAGGGTAGAGATTCTCTAGAGAAATTTCTAAGTCCCCGAGAAAGCGCTCGGTGTAATCGAAGTCTTACCCAAAGGCGTCCCTATGGGGGGGAAGAAAGGCTCAGCCCGTCGACTGATCCCGGAAATCAGCGGTGGAATTCTTCGCGATGGTGTCTTCCCTGACATCCCCTCTCTCTTGGGCTATTTTTATATTATTTTTTTATCTTCAAAGTGGAGTTTGAGTGACTTTAGTCATACATACTTTTATTATGATTAATGTATTCAAGGAGGAGTGTTCACACCTCGGGGGCGGATAGCCTCCGGGATGGAGGTGTGTTTTGGTACATTGTGGTGAGCAAAGTTCGCACAAAAGGACAGCATTTCATCAACATTTGACGAAAGGTTGGCTCGGGTAGCGTGTAGGCCGCTTATCAGTTCCGTAGTACCATCTCGTCCCCATATCTGCTATTCGTCACAAGGGAAGGCCACGGAACAAGCGTGTTCCGTTCCATCCCTCGTGTAGTTTCGCAAACAACCTCGCGCAGGGAATCACAGATGTTGCATTCTTCGTGTGCTAGCTGTGGCTGTATTCTACCTCAGAAGCCTCTTGATTTTATGACTTTCCTTAATGTGTGAACAATGCTGTATTTTTGTATTCTTGGCCAATTTAGTAATTATTCCACATAATCCACCCCGTGACTACGGTCACTCAAGCTCCACGATAATCAATACTGATGGGGAATATCACATGTCCTCTTATGGCGAGGGATATCAAGTGCAAATACTTCTTGCGGGGTGATTAAGCGAGTTAAGCGTTTCATCATAATCCAAAGTCTAACATGCAAAACAATTGTCAAAGCAAAGCACAATACAGTGAGTACTAGTAGAACAACAACAGGATGGAGCATCTTGTTAAAAAGTCCTGTAGCTGTCGGTGACCATCCAAAGAGGGTGTCCCACCATTCATGTCCACCGTCTCTCTTGACCCTTTCCAGTACATGGTGTATTTCTTCAACATCATGATGGACAGTAATCAGAGTTCTTTGTCCATTTTCTTGGGCCTCTTTCAACAATCGCTTCAATTCATCGTGTTGTAGCAACTTCCTCACTAGTGAGAGATTCATTCCGATAGGGGTAGGCAGCAAATCTCGAATCAATGTGTAATTAGATTGTAGCAATTGAAAAGACGTAACAGGAGCTGAATAACTGAAGTCACATCCAATGATGTTAGTAAAGTTACAAACACAAAGATTTGAGTTATTACTTATATCTACTGCTATGTCATCTACGAATACAAAAGTACAGGGAGACCTCATGCAAACACACCCTTTCCCAATATATACAAGCACAGTTTCTGGGGTTTCATCAGGTTGTATCTCAAAATGACAAACATTCTGGTTGGTGTCAAGACAAATGTCTTGTGCCTTGAGAGTATTACTCTCACAAATGAATCCTTGTTGATCTCGTGAAATGCATGCTTCAACATCAACAGTTTGCCATTTATTCTCGTTTTGTTGTGCCCACGCTCTATGCTCTACCGGATGGAGTATAGCTCCATGGTGATTCAACCCCAGTGCGATGATTGGGTATATGGTGTATACTGAGGCATTGCGTATCGTTAAGACAAAAGCTGTGGCTTTGCTCTCAGTGGGATCATAGGTGAAATTAACCAGATACCACCAGGATTGAAATTTTCTCTCAAACTCAATTGCATTATCCCATATTACTTTTCGAATTTCAGTGGGCAAGGTGCCTTCTTCACCTTCCCTTATAATTGCGCCTGTCATAGATTGCATCCACAGTTGGGCTTGGATACAACTAAGGGCCAAGGAAACATTGTTTGGGGTTGTACCAAGTGCATTTGTGATCAGCTGATGGTCTTTTTCACCTGTTTCCTCCCACTGAGGCAATATATTCGATAAAAGCCATTGGTGATTTCCCAATGCTGATAGAGAGGACTGTAGAGGATGTTTTAATTTGTCTAGATCACTAGTAGTTGTGACTAGTTTGTTTGCAAGTATCTCAGCATCTGTACTATTTAAGACTCCCAGTCCTGTTCCTAAGATACCAGTCACCTCTCTCTTCAGTCGTTGTGAGGTGTCAACAGTTCGCCGGCCTAACCATGCTGACCATCCTGCATAAGATGTACTCAGGAATGGTGAGCAGGTGGGTTTGATCGCAGAGATATTAATCTGCATTGACAATTCTACTCGTTTGAGGGAATATGTTGGGTTAAACGGTATTTGTTGTTGACCTGTGTGTTTAATGGCATAAGGGCCAATGTTAAAGGTGTAAGGAGTTAGACTAATGGAGGGCTGAGTAGCTACACCCTTGAAAGTTTGTGGGGGTGTAGGTTTTGGGTTCATTTCAACAGGTTCAGATGTATTTGAGTCAATCATAAATTCAAATAACAATTCCGTGCCCCTGTAGCCCCAAATACAATATACTATGATAGGTTTGATAAAGGTGAAGTTGTGCCAGCAATCTGAGTTTGGCTCTATAATTTTGTAACAATCAATCAGTGTTATGTTTGTCCGGTTTAGTAGAGTCTACATGGATGGTTTCAATTACAGTTGGTCTATGGTGAGCAGACCCATTGATTACTCGGCAGCTAATTTGTATTTTCTTTCCTGGGACGGCTTCAAGCTTAGCCATTTGGAGTGAGTCTTTCCAACTCCATTTATCTCTGGAATATACTTCACTTCCTTGTATGACCAGAGTGGAGAGATTTAAATCCCTCATGTTTTCTAGTGTCTCAGTGCTTGCAGTGTATCGTGACAGTGCATTATCCCAAAGCTCATCATCAAGGGGCAGATTCTTAAGTCCGCTCAATAAGGTGTCATTATCGGGGGTTTCAGATAGTGGCAGTGGAACCAGACTAGTCTGTGGAGTTGAGTCAGGTTCGACTTTATCTATGCTTTGATCTATCTCATGTTTTGAAAACACCTCATTTTCATGTAGGACTACAGTGGCCAGGCTCAATTTTCCTTTTCCTGTTCCTGCCATCGCATTGTGTTTTACATAAGCTTGAGACCACGGCCATTCTGGGTCTCTTTGACTACAAACAACAGGGAGTAAAAAGATAAAACTGAATAGCATCAATTCCATCTGCCAATTCGTCATTCTAAAATTTAGGCCTCCAGATGGCCATACATAACAAAAATAATATTATTGCCAGGATCAATGTCAGGATTCCCTGGAGACACTCGAGGTTAGCGTAGGCCAATGCGTCTGTCCACGTACAGTTCTTCCGAGGTTCCTGTAAGACACAAAGGAAAAGAAAATCTGCTCGGTCTCATTTGACCGACGGGGTTAAAAAGAGGGCAAGATCCACCGGGTGCTGATCCGGTGTATCTTCCCTGAACAGTCTTTGGCTTCCCGTGCATGGGGGTTTTTGGGAGTAGCTAACACCATTGGTACTGTGCCAATTTGAGGCATTTTCACTAACACAGGTTGCCCAGGGTGAAATTGTCCCAGGTATTTTCGTGGTTCATTGGGAACTTTTGGAGTGATGATATCAGCAGATACACAGAAAGCTTTCATTTTAGGACAGCCATCTCCACTCCATCTGTTATTTAATTGATAGATGGCATCATCCAATCGCAAATGCCAACCAGGTTCATGAGTTTTTGCAAAACGCTTAACCAATCCATTGGTGCGTTCAACAATGCCATTAGCCTGAGGATAATAGGGAGTATGAAATACCCATCGAATCCCTTCTTCTTTGGCCCAATCTTGTACCACTGTAGCGGTAAAGTGTGAACCGTTATCACTTTGGATTTCCTCAGGAAGGGGAAGTGTGCTGAACCACCCTTTTAGGCCTTTCACTGTGTTGTTCCCGGTAGCTGATTTGAAGCTGGTGGCCATAGCGAGGCCAGAGATAATCTCCACTCCGACTAGGACGTATCTTTTCTCACCTGATGATCTCAAGGGCCCAATATAATCAATTTGCCATGAATGCCACAATGTTTTCTTGTCCCGAATGTGTAAAGGAGGCGCCTTACTCGGATGATCTTTATTGAGTCGTAGGCGACATTGTGAACAGGCGGTTACTACTTGTTCACACAGCTTAACCGACACAGGCCACCCCCGGGCTAGACCTTCCTGATACAGATCAGCACGGCCTGTATGGCCACGCTTAATATGTAACCATTCGAGTAAGCGTTCCCATTCCCGACCATCATCTACAATGTCAATTTGCTGCAACCGCGTGAGGCTATCTACCTGTTGGTTGAATTGAGCAGTGATCGAGTTCGAACGATCATGGCCTTTTACCCAACCAACGTGCAATGTTCTCTGTCCTCCCATTTCCAACAGTTGCTTCCAACTCTCTGTCTCCCAGATTGGGACTCTATTCACCTGCCAATCATTGGCTGCCCAGTGTCCAATCCATTCAGTGGCTCCTTTAAAAACAGCATATGAGTCAGTGTAAATGTAAGTAGCCCCACGTTGTGCAGCTAGTAGGACGGCTCTGAGTTCCCCTACTTGTGCGCTACCTTCTCCTGTTTCAATTGCTCTTTCCCCCGTTGCTACTTCCAGTGCTACGGCCTTGTATTTCCACTTATTGTTCTCACGGTGAGATGACGCATCAGTAAACCACACTCCTGTAAGATCACTGCCTTCTTTCAGAGGAGGTGCTTCTTGGATTGGAGATGGTCTGTTTGGTGGGGATTGGAACAATAGGGCACCATCTATATCCTTCTGGAGCTTGGATACTTTGATACTACCTTCAGAGATTGGCATGATATCATTAATGCCTTCTAAATAAGCATACCACTTTCGAACTGTGGGTTTCTGGGCAATGCCGGCTGGCGGTGCTGTCCCTTTACGGACCACATCTAGGAGACGAAAAGGGCCCCGAACAATCACGCTCTGTTCTCTCCTTATCTGCTCTGCTCGTTGCAATGCTCGCACCAGGGACAGTAAACCCTTCTCTAGGTCTGAATATCTGCTCTCAGTATCATTAAAGGAGTGAGAGCTAAATTCTAATGGTCTCTCCGGTCCTGCTGGTCCCTTTTGCCATAAGTTACAATGAGAACCATGTTCGCTGGACCCCCATTCTACATGGACAGGGTCAGTTGGATGTATGGGGCCAAGTTGTTGGAATAACCTTAGCTCTTTTATTAGCAATTCCAGTGCATTAGTATGTTGTTCAGTCCACTCCCAGGATTTACCTTTTTTGAGCAAACAATAAAGGGGGCGAGCAATGATGGAAAAGCCAGGGATGTGTTTACGCCAATAACTTAAAGTTCCCAGAACTTGCTGTAACTCCTTCGTGCTGGAAGGATTCTGTCCATGTTCTATTTTTTTCAGGGTATCCTGAGGGACAGAAGCAGCTCCCTTAATCCACCAGACCCCCAGGAATTTAACTTCCTGTGCAGGTCCCTGACATTTTGAGTCTGGAATTTCCAATCCCAAATCTGATAATGTTTTTCGGATGTTTTGCATCATGTCTTGTACACTTTCTTGGCTCTCTCCTCCCCTATTAAGATGTCGTCAATATATTGGTATACTGTACATCCCTGTGAAACAGGAATCTCTGATAGCGCTTTAGCTAAAGCATTATGAGCAATGGTGGGGGAATGTTTGTATCCTTGTGGAAGTCGGTTAAAGGTATATTGGACTCCTTTCCACGTGAATGCAAACTGCGCTTTGTCTTGCTCAAGGAGGGGAATCATAAAAAACATGTCTTTTACATCTAAGGCAGCCATCCAAGGATGGGCAGCTCCTTTTATCATTGTCACAATTTCCGCGATACTCGGAACCGCAGCGGTCAGGGGTGCAGTGTTGGCGTTTAACTTTCGGTAATCTACTGTGAAACGCCATTGCCCGGTTGGTTTCTTTACTGGCCACACCGGTGAATTATAAGGCGAGTGAGTCCTCTGAATGATGTTTCTTTTTTCTAAATCTGATACCACCCCGTCTGCTCCTGCAAGTGCAGCTGCAGGCAGTGGGTACTGTCGGACGTTGGTAATTTTAGAGGGAGGCAAAGGTATAGATGTTTCTAATAGGCCCAGTTTAACTGTGTCTAATCCTTTTTTGCGTCCTGCAAAACTCCACGCAGTTCCATCCGGGAATTTCCACATTCGCCCACGCAGCACGTCAAATCCTAGGAGGTTAGAATGTGAGGCACCCACTAACACTTCTGCCCTAGTCATTCGCTGCTCTCCCGGCAACCAGAGGTTAATTTTTGCAGTGGGGCATGTTTTTACCACACCATCAATTCCTGTGAAGTTGACTCTGCGTCGGGTGGGATTTATACCTAGAAGTTGTGCTGTTTCGTTAGTGATTGCAGACATTTGGGCTCCAGTATCAATAATAAAATTTACCAATATCTTCCGGGGTCCAACAGGAATGATAATAACGGGTTCGGAGTCTTTATGAGAGAGCCATTGAATTGCTAGTACCTGCCGGACAGGGTGGCTCACTGCCCTCCCCGGGGATAGGAGTTTTTTGGCTGGGACTCTGTCAAATCAATCAAGTTACGTTCCGGTGCAGAAGGCACAATTTTCTCACGACTTGGGGATTCTCTGGTTAGACTTTTCTCCCCAGCCACATTATTCTTTCTAGTTAGAGATTGGACTAGTGTACGGAGGTCTCCCGTAGGGACACCGTGCAAGAATTGTCGGGGCACCCCTAATTGTAGGGCTTTACGCCACAACTCATTCCGGTCCTTATCAGGCTTAAACCTTTCCTCCGATTTAGGGTTTTTAGTGTGAGTTCGGACTTGGCGAACCTTTCGGGGGTGTTCGGAGGATTTCTCACTAGTTAGGCTGGCCCAGCCCATTCGGCGCCCATATTGATCTATTTCCTGTACATATTCATTCCAGGTGGGCATGTAGTGACGACGGCCCCGCCTATGAGCACCCCGAGCCTCTCGTATACGATCTTGAGTACGAACAAGGAACGGTTTCAGGCAATCGGGAAGACCACGGATGAGAGGGGCTAATCGATCGGGGTCGATAGGGGCTGACATTGGGGATTTCCGAAATTCCTCTCTGTCATACATGGCTTGCAGACAAGCTGCTTTCCGTACAGCCGCAAACAGATCAGAGTAGCCTGTAGCTCTAATCTCTAACGGCTCCCCCCTCTCTCGCGGATCCATACCCCCTGCCCAATAGGCTGCTCGAGCAGTTAGGGAATAATTATGATCCCCAGGCATAGTGGTTAAAAACACTCCTGGTCCCCAAGAGTCTCCTGCTTCTTCCTCACTCAGCATAATTCTGTCCCCCCCTTCAGAAGAAACTCGCCACACGTACTCAACAGCTGACTCTTCTGGTCGCCTCGAATATTTCTCCCTTATTTTTGTTAACTCGGTTGGTGTCCGTGGAACGGTACGCACAGTGGTGTGAATTTCATCATCGTCATCAACCGCAGCTTCAGTTTTAACCAGAGGACGTAAAGGAAAAACTTGGGATTTCAAAGTAAAAGTCCTTTCCTCCTCATCTTCTTCGTCATCCTCGCTATTAGACAAAAAATCTCCGGTCTGGGTTCCGGAATTTGGATAACACATTAACTTACGAATCTGTTGGACCTGGGTCGAGGGCTGCATTTTATCTAAGAGCCCAGTCACCCTTTCTAATAATATTTTAAGTTGAGCATTCTGGTTTCCTAAACGTTCATTCTCACTCACAAGCTTATCGACGTGAGTTCTTAATTTTTCTCCTGTCTCCTTTTGCAAGGCTAATGATGACTTCAGCACCTCATTCTCCGATTTCAGGGTTGCATATTCTACAGCTGAAATCAGATTAGGAGCAGGGGTTTCTCTAGCTTCTTGTTGTGCACAAGATAAACAGGCGCCTAACGCAGCACAAATCACACCCTTGCCTTTCCCCGCTCTGAGCTTCTGTGAAACCCGACACTCTTCAATACGTTCCACCACTTTCTCTTCATCCTTCCAAAATTTTTGGGCCCACTCCTTCCCAGCCTGGGAAGGGGCACAATCATATTTTTGCAGCAGTTTATCCATGGCAATCCTGCCGACTACGCCAAATTCTGTTGCGTGAAACGGGGCCAAGCGGTTTTGGCAGAAGATAAACCCCCTTGCGTTCTAACACTCCTCACCGAGGTGGGAGGCTAGGTGCGGCTAGGTTTAAATTCTGAGTGATGCCCAATTCAGCACTATCAGTCCAATCGCGTTTAATATGTATTAAACTACTACGATTTGGATACACTAATAGTGGACTGCACCTTCAGTCTAGTCGTGCTCCTGAACTAGCACGGCCTCTCTGTAGTTTTGGTCGCGTTCAGTGAGAAAGCGGAACGACTAGCTACTTAAACAGTGCAGTTTATTTAAACAACAGATATACAGGTTCTTTAGGATTGCCGGTGATAAATACACTGTCTGCAAAGCACGTGCAAATAAAGATATTGCTAAGTATACAAACGCGCGACAAAATTATAAACGATACAGCCTGGCTATAAACGTAGGGTAGAGATTCTCTAGAGAAATTTCTAAGTCCCCGAGAAAGCGCTCGGTGTAATCGAAGTCTTACCCAAAGGCGTCCCTATGGGGGGGAAGAAAGGCTCAGCCCGTCGACTGATCCCGGAAATCAGCGGTGGAATTCTTCGCGATGGTGTCTTCCCTGACATCCCCTCTCTCTTGGGCTATTTTTATATTATTTTTTTATCTTCAAAGTGGAGTTTGAGTGACTTTAGTCATACATACTTTTATTATGATTAATGTATTCAAGGAGGAGTGTTCACACCTCGGGGGCGGATAGCCTCCGGGATGGAGGTGTGTTTTGGTACATTGTGGTGAGCAAAGTTCGCACAAAAGGACAGCATTTCATCAACATTTGACGAAAGGTTGGCTCGGGTAGCGTGTAGGCCGCTTATCAGTTCCGTAGTACCATCTCGTCCCCATATCTGCTATTCGTCACAAGGGAAGGCCACGGAACAAGCGTGTTCCGTTCCATCCCTCGTGTAGTTTCGCAAACAACCTCGCGCAGGGAATCACAGATGTTGCATTCTTCGTGTGCTAGCTGTGGCTGTATTCTACCTCAGAAGCCTCTTGATTTTATGACTTTCCTTAATGTGTGAACAATGCTGTATTTTTGTATTCTTGGCCAATTTAGTAATTATTCCACATAATCCACCCCGTGACTACAGTCACTCAAGCTCCACGATAATCAATACTGATGGGGAATATCACACGTCCTCTTATGGCGAGGGATATCAAGTGCAAATACTTCTTGCGGGGTGATTAAGCGAGTTAAGCGTTTCATCATAATCCAAAGTCTAACATGCAAAACAATTGTCAAAGCAAAGCACAATACAGTGAGTACTAGTAGAACAACAACAGGATGGAGCATCTTGTTAAAAAGTCCTGTAGCTGTCGGTGACCATCCAAAGAGGGTGTCCCACCATTCATGTCCACCGTCTCTCTTGACCCTTTCCAGTACATGGTGTATTTCTTCAACATCATGATGGACAGTAATCAGAGTTCTTTGTCCATTTTCTTGGGCCTCTTTCAACAATCGCTTCAATTCATCGTGTTGTAGCAACTTCCTCACTAGTGAGAGATTCATTCCGATAGGGGTAGGCAGCAAATCTCGAATCAATGTGTAATTAGATTGTAGCAATTGAAAAGACGTAACAGGAGCTGAATAACTGAAGTCACATCCAATGATGTTAGTAAAGTTACAAACACAAAGATTTGAGTTATTACTTATATCTACTGCTATGTCATCTACGAATACAAAAGTACAGGGAGACCTCATGCAAACACACCCTTTCCCAATATATACAAGCACAGTTTCTGGGGTTTCATCAGGTTGTATCTCAAAATGACAAACATTCTGGTTGGTGTCAAGACAAATGTCTTGTGCCTTGAGAGTATTACTCTCACAAATGAATCCTTGTTGATCTCGTGAAATGCATGCTTCAACATCAACAGTTTGCCATTTATTCTCGTTTTGTTGTGCCCACACTCTATGCTCTACCGGATGGAGTATAGCTCCATGGTGATTCAACCCCAGTGCGATGATTGGGTATATGGTGTATACTGAGGCATTGCGTATCGTTAAGACAAAAGCTGTGGCTTTGCTCTCAGTGGGATCATAGGTGAAATTAACCAGATACCACCAGGATTGAAATTTTCTCTCAAACTCAATTGCATTATCCCATATTACTTTTCGAATTTCAGTGGGCAAGGTGCCTTCTTCACCTTCCCTTATAATTGCGGCTGTCATAGATTGCATCCACAGTTGGGCTTGGATACAACTAAGGGCCAAGGAAACATTGTTTGGGGTTGTACCAAGTGCATTTGTGATCAGCTGATGGTCTTTTTCACCTGTTTCCTCCCACTGAGGCAATATATTCGATAAAAGCCATTGGTGATTTCCCAATGCTGATAGAGAGGACTGTAGAGGATGTTTTAATTTGTCTAGATCACTAGTAGTTGTGACTAGTTTGTTTGCAAGTATCTCAGCATCTGTACTATTTAAGACTCCCAGTCCTGTTCCTAAGATACCAGTCACCTCTCTCTTCAGTCGTTGTGAGGTGTCAACAGTTCGCCGGCCTAACCATGCTGACCATCCTGCATAAGATGTACTCAGGAATGGTGAGCAGGTGGGTTTGATCGCAGAGATATTAATCTGCATTGACAATTCTACTCGTTTGAGGGAATATGTTGGGTTAAACGGTATTTGTTGTTGACCTGTGTGTTTAATGGCATAAGGGCCAATGTTAAAGGTGTAAGGAGTTAGACTAATGGAGGGCTGAGTAGCTACACCCTTGAAAGTTTGTGGGGGTGTAGGTTTTGGGTTCATTTCAACAGGTTCAGATGTATTTGAGTCAATCATAAATTCAAATAACAATTCCGTGCCCCTGTAGCCCCAAATACAATATACTATGATAGGTTTGATAAAGGTGAAGTTGTGCCAGCAATCTGAGTTTGGCTCTATAATTTTGTAACAATCAATCAGTGTTATATTTGTCCGGTTTAGTAGAGTCTACATGGATGGTTTCAATTACAGTTGGTCTATGGTGAGCAGACCCATTGATTACTCGGCAGCTAATTTGTATTTTCTTTCCTGGGACGGCTTCAAGCTTAGCCATTTGGAGTGAGTCTTTCCAACTCCATTTATCTCTGGAATATACTTCACTTCCTTGTATAACCAGAGTGGAGAGATTTAAATCCCTCATGTTTTCTAGTGTCTCAGTGCTTGCAGTGTATCGTGACAGTGCATTATCCCAAAGCTCATCATCAAGGGGCAGATTCTTAAGTCCGCTCAATAAGGTGTCATTATCGGGGGTTTCAGATAGTGGCAGTGGAACCAGACTAGTCTGTGGAGTTGAGTCAGGTTCGACTTTATCTATGCTTTGATCTATCTCATGTTTTGAAAACACCTCATTTTCATGTAGGACTACAGTGGCCAGGCTCAATTTTCCTTTTCCTGTTCCTGCCATCGCATTGTGTTTTACATAAGCTTGAGACCACGGCCATTCTGGGTCTCTTTGACTACAAACAACAGGGAGTAAAAAGATAAAACTGAATAGCATCAATTCCATCTGCCAATTCGTCATTCTAAAATTTAGGCCTCCAGATGGCCATACATAACAAAAATAATATTATTGCCAGGATCAATGTCAGGATTCCCTGGAGACACTCGAGGTTAGCGTAGGCCAATGCGTCTGTCCACGTACAGTTCTTCCGAGGTTCCTGTAAGACACAAAGGAAAAGAAAATCTGCTCGGTCTCATTTGACCGACGGGGTTAAAAAGAGGGCGAGATCCACCGGGTGCTGATCCGGTGTATCTTCCCTGAACAGTCTTTGGCTTCCCGTGCATGGGGGTTTTTGGGAGTAGCTAACACCATTGGTACTGTGCCAATTTGAGGCATTTTCACTAACACAGGTTGCCCAGGGTGAAATTGTCCCAGGTATTTTCGTGGTTCATTGGGAACTTTTGGAGTGATGATATCAGCAGATACACAGAAAGCTTTCATTTTAGGACAGCCATCTCCACTCCATCTGTTATTTAATTGATAGATGGCATCATCCAATGGCAAATGCCAACCAGGTTCATGAGTTTTTGCAAAACGCTTAACCAATCCATTGGTGCGTTCAACAATGCCATTAGCCTGAGGATAATAGGGAGTATGAAATACCCATCGAATCCCTTCTTCTTTGGCCCAATCTTGTACCACTGTAGCGGTAAAGTGTGAACCGTTATCACTTTGGATTTCCTCAGGAAGGGGAAGTGTGCTGAACCACCCTTTTAGGCCTTTCACTGTGTTGTTCCCGGTAGCTGATTTGAAGCTGGTGGCCATAGCGAGGCCAGAGATAATCTCCACTCCGACTAGGACGTATCTTTTCTCACCTGATGATCTCAAGGGCCCAATATAATCAATTTGCCATGAATGCCACAATGTTTTCTTGTCCCGAATGTGTAAAGGAGGCGCCTTACTCGGATGATCTTTATTGAGTCGTAGGCGACATTGTGAACAGGCGGTTACTACTTGTTCACACAGCTTAACCGACACAGGCCACCCCCGGGCTAGACCTTCCTGATACAGATCAGCACGGCCTGTATGGCCACGCTTAATATGTAACCATTCGAGTAAGCGTTCCCATTCCCGACCATCATCTACAATGTCAATTTGCTGCAACCGCGTGAGGCTATCTACCTGTTGGTTGAATTGAGCAGTGATCGAGTTCGAACGATCATGGCCTTTTACCCAACCGATGTGCAATGTTCTCTGTCCTCCCATTTCCAACAGTTGCTTCCAACTCTCTGTCTCCCAGATTGGGACTCTATTCACCTGCCAATCATTGGCTGCCCTGTGTCCAATCCATTCAGTGGCTCCTTTAAAAACAGCATATGAGTCAGTGTAAATGTAAGTAGCCCCACGTTGTGCAGCTAGTAGGACGGCTCTGAGTTCCCCTACTTGTGCGCTACCTTCTCCTGTTTCAATTGCTCTTTCCCCCGTTGCTACTTCCAGTGCTACGGCCTTGTATTTCCACTTATTGTTCTCACGGTGAGATGACGCATCAGTAAACCACACTCCTGTAAGATCACTGCCTTCTTTCAGAGGAGGTGCTTCTTGGATTGGAGATGGTCTGTTTGGTGGGGATTGGAACAATAGGGCACCATCTATATCCTTCTGGAGCTTGGATACTTTGATACTACCTTCAGAGATTGGCATGATATCATTAATGCCTTCTAAATAAGCATACCACTTTCGAACTGTGGGTTTCTGGGCAATGCCGGCTGGTGGTGCTGTCCCTTTACGGACCACATCTAGGAGACGAAAAGGGCCCCGAACAATCACGCTCTGTTCTCTCCTTATCTGCTCTGCTCGTTGCAATGCTCGCACCAGGGACAGTAAACCCTTCTCTAGGTCTGAATATCTGCTCTCAGTATCATTAAAGGAGTGAGAGCTAAATTCTAATGGTCTCTCTGGTCCTGCTGGTCCCTTTTGCCATAAGTTACAATGAGAACCATGTTCGCTGGACCCCCATTCTACATGGACAGGGTCAGTTGGATGTATGGGGCCAAGTTGTTGGAATAACCTTAGCTCTTTTATTAGCAATTCCAGTGCATTAGTATGTTGTTCAGTCCACTCCCAGGATTTACCTTTTTTGAGCAAACAATAAAGGGGGCGAGCAATGATGGAAAAGCCAGGGATGTGTTTACGCCAATAACTTAAAGTTCCCAGAACTTGCTGTAACTCCTTCGTGCTGGAAGGATTCTGTCCATGTTCTATTTTTTTCAGGGTATCCTGAGGGACAGAAGCAGCTCCCTTAATCCACCAGACCCCCAGGAATTTAACTTCCTGTGCAGGTCCCTGACATTTTGAGTCTGGAATTTCCAATCCCAAATCTGATAATGTTTTTCGGATGTTTTGCATCATGTCTTGTACACTTTCTTGGCTCTCTCCCCCCCTATTAAGATGTCGTCAATATATTGGTATACTGTACATCCCTGTGAAACAGGAATCTCTGATAGCGCTTTAGCTAAAGCATTATGAGCAATGGTGGGGGAATGTTTGTATCCTTGTGGAAGTCGGTTAAAGGTATATTGGACTCCTTTCCACGTGAATGCAAACTGCGCTTTGTCTTGCTCAAGGAGGGGAATCATAAAAAACATGTCTTTTACATCTAAGGCAGCCATCCAAGGATGGGCAGCTCCTTTTATCATTGTCACAATTTCCGCGATACTCGGAACCGCAGCGGTCAGGGGTGCAGCGTTGGCGTTTAACTTTCGGTAATCTACTGTGAAACGCCATTGCCCGGTTGGTTTCTTTACTGGCCACACCGGTGAATTATAAGGCGAGTGAGTCCTCTGAATGATGTTTCTTTTTTCTAAATCTGATACCACCCCGTCTGCTCCTGCAAGTGCAGCTGCAGGCAGTGGGTACTGTCGGACGTTGGTAATTTTAGAGGGAGGCAAAGGTATAGATGTTTCTAATAGGCCCAGTTTAACTGCGTCTAATCCTTTTTTGCGTCCTGCAAAACTCCACACAGTTCCATCCGGGAATTTCCACATTCGCCCACGCAGCACGTCAAATCCTAGGAGGTTAGAATGTGAGGCACCCACTAACACTTCTGCCCTAGTCATTCGCTGCTCTCCCGGCAACCAGAGGTTAATTTTTGCAGTGGGGCATGTTTTTACCACACCATCAATTCCTGTGAAGTTGACTCTGCGTCGGGTGGGATTTATACCTAGAAGTTGTGCTGTTTCGTTAGTGATTGCAGACATTTGGGCTCCAGTATCAATAATAAAATTTACCAATATCTTCCGGGGTCCAACAGGAATGATAATAACGGGTTCGGAGTCTTTATGAGAGAGCCATTGAATTGCTAGTACCTGCCGGACAGGGTGGCTCACTGCCCTCCCCGGGGATAGGAGTTTTTTGGCTGGGACTCTGTCAAATCAATCAAGTTACGTTCCGGTGCAGAAGGCACAATTTTCTCACGACTTGGGGATTCTCTGGTTAGACTTTTCTCCCCAGCCACATTATTCTTTCTAGTTAGAGATTGGACTAGTGTACGGAGGTCTCCCGTAGGGACACCGTGCAAGAATTGTCGGGGCACCCCTAATTGTAGGGCTTTACGCCACAACTCATTCCGGTCCTTATCAGGCTTAAACCTTTCCTCCGATTTAGGGTTTTTAGTGTGAGTTCGGACTTGGCGAACCTTTCGGGGGTGTTCGGAGGATTTCTCACTAGTTAGGCTGGCCCAGCCCATTCGGCGCCCATATTGATCTATTTCCTGTACATATTCATTCCAGGTGGGCATGTAGTGACGACGGCCCCGCCTATGAGCACCCCGAGCCTCTCGTATACGATCTTGAGTACGAACAAGGAACGGTTTCAGGCAATCGGGAAGACCACGGATGAGAGGGGCTAATCGATCGGGGTCGATAGGGGCTGACATTGGGGATTTCCGAAATTCCTCTCTGTCATACATGGCTTGCAGACAAGCTGCTTTCCGTACAGCCGCAAACAGATCAGAGTAGCCTGTAGCTCTAATCTCTAACGGCTCCCCCCTCTCTCGCGGATCCATACCCCCTGCCCAATAGGCTGCTCGAGCAGTTAGGGAATAATTATGATCCCCAGGCATAGTGGTTAAAAACACTCCTGGTCCCCAAGAGTCTCCTGCTTCTTCCTCACTCAGCATAATTCTGTCCCCCCCTTCAGAAGAAACTCGCCACACGTACTCAACAGCTGACTCTTCTGGTCGCCTCGAATATTTCTCCCTTATTTTTGTTAACTCGGTTGGTGTCCGTGGAACGGTACGCACAGTGGTGTGAATTTCATCATCGTCATCAACCGCAGCTTCAGTTTTAACCAGAGGACGTAAAGGAAAAACTTGGGATTTCAAAGTAAAAGTCCTTTCCTCCTCATCTTCTTCGTCATCCTCACTATTAGACAAAAAATCTCCGGTCTGGGTTCCGGAATTTGGATAACACATTAACTTACGAATCTGTTGGACCTGGGTCGAGGGCTGCATTTTATCTAAGAGCCCAGTCACCCTTTCTAATAATATTTTAAGTTGAGCATTCTGGTTTCCTAAACATTCATTCTCACTCACAAGCTTATCGACGTGAGTTCTTAATTTTTCTCCTGTCTCCTTTTGCAAGGCTAATGATGACTTCAGCACCTCATTCTCCGATTTCAGGGTTGCATATTCTACAGCTGAAATCAGATTAGGAGCAGGGGTTTCTCTAGCTTCTTGTTGTGCACAAGATAAACAGGCGCCTAACGCAGCACAAATCACACCCTTGCCTTTCCCCGCTCTGAGCTTCTGTGAAACCCGACACTCTTCAATACGTTCCACCACTTTCTCTTCATCCTTCCAAAATTTTTGGGCCCACTCCTTCCCAGCCTGGGAAGGGGCACAATCATATTTTTGCAGCAGTTTATCCATGGCAATCCTGCCGACTACGCCAAATTCTGTTGCGTGAAACGGGGCCAAGCGGTTTTGGCAGAAGATGAACCCCCTTGCGTTCTAACACTCCTCACCGAGGTGGGAGGCTAGGTGCGGCTAGGTTTAAATTCTGAGTGATGCCCAATTCAGCACTATCAGTCCAATCGCGTTTAATATGTATTAAACTACTACGATTTGGATACACTAATAGTGGACTGCACCTTCAGTCTAGTCGTGCTCCTGAACTAGCACGGCCTCTCTGTAGTTTTGGTCGCGTTCAGTGAGAAAGCGGAACGACTAGCTACTTAAACAGTGCAGTTTATTTAAACAACAGATATACAGGTTCTTTAGGATTGCCGGTGATAAATACACTGTCTGCAAAGCACGTGCAAATAAAGATATTGCTAAGTATACAAACGCGCGACAAAATTATAAACGATACAGCCTGGCTATAAACGTAGGGTAGAGATTCTCTAGAGAAATTTCTAAGTCCCCGAGAAAGCGCTCGGTGTAATCGAAGTCTTACCCAAAGGCGTCCCTATGGGGGGGAAGAAAGGCTCAGCCCGTCGACTGATCCCGGAAATCAGCGGTGGAATTCTTCGCGATGGTGTCTTCCCTGACATCCCCTCTCTCTTGGGCTATTTTTATATTATTTTTTTATCTTCAAAGTGGAGTTTGAGTGACTTTAGTCATACATACTTTTATTATGATTAATGTATTCAAGGAGGAGTGTTCACACCTCGGGGGCGGATAGCCTCCGGGATGGAGGTGTGTTTTGGTACATTGTGGTGAGCAAAGTTCGCACAAAAGGACAGCATTTCATCAACATTTGACGAAAGGTTGGCTCGGGTAGCGTGTAGGCCGCTTATCAGTTCCGTAGTACCATCTCGTCCCCATATCTGCTATTCGTCACAAGGGAAGGCCACGGAACAAGCGTGTTCCGTTCCATCCCTCGTGTAGTTTCGCAAACAACCTCGCGCAGGGAATCACAGATGTTGCATTCTTCGTGTGCTAGCTGTGGCTGTATTCTACCTCAGAAGCCTCTTGATTTTATGACTTTCCTTAATGTGTGAACAATGCTGTATTTTTGTATTCTTGGCCAATTTAGTAATTATTCCACATAATCCACCCCGTGACTACAGTCACTCAAGCTCCACGATAATCAATACTGATGGGGAATATCACATGTCCTCTTATGGCGAGGGATATCAAGTGCAAATACTTCTTGCGGGGTGATTAAGCGAGTTAAGCGTTTCATCATAATCCAAAGTCTAACATGCAAAACAATTGTCAAAGCAAAGCACAATACAGTGAGTACTAGTAGAACAACAACAGGATGGAGCATCTTGTTAAAAAGTCCTGTAGCTGTCGGTGACCATCCAAAGAGGGTGTCCCACCATTCATGTCCACCGTCTCTCTTGACCCTTTCCAGTACATGGTGTATTTCTTCAACATCATGATGGACAGTAATCAGAGTTCTTTGTCCATTTTCTTGGGCCTCTTTCAACAATCGCTTCAATTCATCGTGTTGTAGCAACTTCCTCACTAGTGAGAGATTCATTCCGATAGGGGTAGGCAGCAAATCTCGAATCAATGTGTAATTAGATTGTAGCAATTGAAAAGACGTAACAGGAGCTGAATAACTGAAGTCACATCCAATGATGTTAGTAAAGTTACAAACACAAAGATTTGAGTTATTACTTATATCTACTGCTATGTCATCTACGAATACAAAAGTACAGGGAGACCTCATGCAAACACACCCTTTCCCAATATATACAAGCACAGTTTCTGGGGTTTCATCAGGTTGTATCTCAAAATGACAAACATTCTGGTTGGTGTCAAGACAAATGTCTTGTGCCTTGAGAGTATTACTCTCACAAATGAATCCTTGTTGATCTCGTGAAATGCATGCTTCAACATCAACAGTTTGCCATTTATTCTCGTTTTGTTGTGCCCACACTCTATGCTCTACCGGATGGAGTATAGCTCCATGGTGATTCAACCCCAGTGCGATGATTGGGTATATGGTGTATACTGAGGCATTGCGTATCGTTAAGACAAAAGCTGTGGCTTTGCTCTCAGTGGGATCATAGGTGAAATTAACCAGATACCACCAGGATTGAAATTTTCTCTCAAACTCAATTGCATTATCCCATATTACTTTTCGAATTTCAGTGGGCAAGGTGCCTTCTTCACCTTCCCTTATAATTGCGGCTGTCATAGATTGCATCCACAGTTGGGCTTGGATACAACTAAGGGCCAAGGAAACATTGTTTGGGGTTGTACCAAGTGCATTTGTGATCAGCTGATGGTCTTTTTCACCTGTTTCCTCCCACTGAGGCAATATATTCGATAAAAGCCATTGGTGATTTCCCAATGCTGATAGAGAGGACTGTAGAGGATGTTTTAATTTGTCTAGATCACTAGTAGTTGTGACTAGTTTGTTTGCAAGTATCTCAGCATCTGTACTATTTAAGACTCCCAGTCCTGTTCCTAAGATACCAGTCACCTCTCTCTTCAGTCGTTGTGAGGTGTCAACAGTTCGCCGGCCTAACCATGCTGACCATCCTGCATAAGATGTACTCAGGAATGGTGAGCAGGTGGGTTTGATCGCAGAGATATTAATCTGCGTTGACAATTCTACTCGTTTGAGGGAATATGTTGGGTTAAACGGTATTTGTTGTTGACCTGTGTGTTTAATGGCATAAGGGCCAATGTTAAAGGTGTAAGGAGTTAGACTAATGGAGGGCTGAGTAGCTACACCCTTGAAAGTTTGTGGGGGTGTAGGTTTTGGGTTCATTTCAACAGGTTCAGATGTATTTGAGTCAATCATAAATTCAAATAACAATTCCGTGCCCCTGTAGCCCCAAATACAATATACTATGATAGGTTTGATAAAGGTGAAGTTGTGCCAGCAATCTGAGTTTGGCTCTATAATTTTGTAACAATCAATCAGTGTTATATTTGTCCGGTTTAGTAGAGTCTACATGGATGGTTTCAATTACAGTTGGTCTATGGTGAGCAGACCCATTGATTACTCGGCAGCTAATTTGTATTTTCTTTCCTGGGACGGCTTCAAGCTTAGCCATTTGGAGTGAGTCTTTCCAACTCCATTTATCTCTGGAATATACTTCACTTCCTTGTATAACCAGAGTGGAGAGATTTAAATCCCTCATGTTTTCTAGTGTCTCAGTGCTTGCAGTGTATCGTGACAGTGCATTATCCCAAAGCTCATCATCAAGGGGCAGATTCTTAAGTCCGCTCAATAAGGTGTCATTATCGGGGGTTTCAGATAGTGGCAGTGGAACCAGACTAGTCTGTGGAGTTGAGTCAGGTTCGACTTTATCTATGCTTTGATCTATCTCATGTTTTGAAAACACCTCATTTTCATGTAGGACTACAGTGGCCAGGCTCAATTTTCCTTTTCCTGTTCCTGCCATCGCATTGTGTTTTACATAAGCTTGAGACCACGGCCATTCTGGGTCTCTTTGACTACAAACAACAGGGAGTAAAAAGATAAAACTGAATAGCATCAATTCCATCTGCCAATTCGTCATTCTAAAATTTAGGCCTCCAGATGGCCATACATAACAAAAATAATATTATTGCCAGGATCAATGTCAGGATTCCCTGGAGACACTCGAGGTTAGCGTAGGCCAATGCGTCTGTCCACGTACAGTTCTTCCGAGGTTCCTGTAAGACACAAAGGAAAAGAAAATCTGCTCGGTCTCATTTGACCGACGGGGTTAAAAAGAGGGCGAGATCCACCGGGTGCTGATCCGGTGTATCTTCCCTGAACAGTCTTTGGCTTCCCGTGCATGGGGGTTTTTGGGAGTAGCTAACACCATTGGTACTGTGCCAATTTGAGGCATTTTCACTAACACAGGTTGCCCAGGGTGAAATTGTCCCAGGTATTTTCGTGGTTCATTGGGAACTTTTGGAGTGATGATATCAGCAGATACACAGAAAGCTTTCATTTTAGGACAGCCATCTCCACTCCATCTGTTATTTAATTGATAGATGGCATCATCCAATGGCAAATGCCAACCAGGTTCATGAGTTTTTGCAAAACGCTTAACCAATCCATTGGTGCGTTCAACAATGCCATTAGCCTGAGGATAATAGGGAGTATGAAATACCCATCGAATCCCTTCTTCTTTGGCCCAATCTTGTACCACTGTAGCGGTAAAGTGTGAACCGTTATCACTTTGGATTTCCTCAGGAAGGGGAAGTGTGCTGAACCACCCTTTTAGGCCTTTCACTGTGTTGTTCCCGGTAGCTGATTTGAAGCTGGTGGCCATAGCGAGGCCAGAGATAATCTCCACTCCGACTAGGACGTATCTTTTCTCACCTGATGATCTCAAGGGCCCAATATAATCAATTTGCCATGAATGCCACAATGTTTTCTTGTCCCGAATGTGTAAAGGAGGCGCCTTACTCGGATGATCTTTATTGAGTCGTAGGCGACATTGTGAACAGGCGGTTACTACTTGTTCACACAGCTTAACCGACACAGGCCACCCCCGGGCTAGACCTTCCTGATACAGATCAGCACGGCCTGTATGGCCACGCTTAATATGTAACCATTCGAGTAAGCGTTCCCATTCCCGACCATCATCTACAATGTCAATTTGCTGCAACCGCGTGAGGCTATCTACCTGTTGGTTGAATTGAGCAGTGATCGAGTTCGAACGATCATGGCCTTTTACCCAACCAATGTGCAATGTTCTCTGTCCTCCCATTTCCAACAGTTGCTTCCAACTCTCTGTCTCCCAGATTGGGACTCTATTCACCTGCCAATCATTGGCTGCCCAGTGTCCAATCCATTCAGTGGCTCCTTTAAAAACAGCATATGAGTCAGTGTAAATGTAAGTAGCCCCACGTTGTGCAGCTAGTAGGACGGCTCTGAGTTCCCCTACTTGTGCGCTACCTTCTCCTGTTTCAATTGCTCTTTCCCCCGTTGCTACTTCCAGTGCTACGGCCTTGTATTTCCACTTATTGTTCTCACGGTGAGATGACGCATCAGTAAACCACACTCCTGTAAGATCACTGCCTTCTTTCAGAGGAGGTGCTTCTTGGATTGGAGATGGTCTGTTTGGTGGGGATTGGAACAATAGGGCACCATCTATATCCTTCTGGAGCTTGGATACTTTGATACTACCTTCAGAGATTGGCATGATATCATTAATGCCTTCTAAATAAGCATACCACTTTCGAACTGTGGGTTTCTGGGCAATGCCGGCTGGTGGTGCTGTCCCTTTACGGACCACATCTAGGAGACGAAAAGGGCCCCGAACAATCACGCTCTGTTCTCTCCTTATCTGCTCTGCTCGTTGCAATGCTCGCACCAGGGACAGTAAACCCTTCTCTAGGTCTGAATATCTGCTCTCAGTATCATTAAAGGAGTGAGAGCTAAATTCTAATGGTCTCTCCGGTCCTGCTGGTCCCTTTTGCCATAAGTTACAATGAGAGCCATGTTCGCTGGACCCCCATTCTACATGGACAGGGTCAGTTGGATGTATGGGGCCAAGTTGTTGGAATAACCTTAGCTCTTTTATTAGCAATTCCAGTGCATTAGTATGTTGTTCAGTCCACTCCCAGGATTTACCTTTTTTGAGCAAACAATAAAGGGGGCGAGCAATGATGGAAAAGCCAGGGATGTGTTTACGCCAATAACTTAAAGTTCCCAGAACTTGCTGTAACTCCTTCGTGCTGGAAGGATTCTGTCCATGTTCTATTTTTTTCAGGGTATCCTGAGGGACAGGAGCAGCTCCCTTAATCCACCAGACCCCCAGGAATTTAACTTCCTGTGCAGGTCCCTGACATTTTGAGTCTGGAATTTCCAATCCCAAATCTGATAATGTTTTTCGGATGTTTTGCATCATGTCTTGTACACTTTCTTGGCTCTCTCCCCCCCTATTAAGATGTCGTCAATATATTGGTATACTGTACATCCCTGTGAAACAGGAATCTCTGATAGCGCTTTAGCTAAAGCATTATGAGCAATGGTGGGGGAATGTTTGTATCCTTGTGGAAGTCGGTTAAAGGTATATTGGACTCCTTTCCACGTGAATGCAAACTGCGCTTTGTCTTGCTCAAGGAGGGGAATCATAAAAAACATGTCTTTTACATCTAAGGCAGCCATCCAAGGATGGGCAGCTCCTTTTATCATTGTCACAATTTCCGCGATACTCGGAACCGCAGCGGTCAGGGGTGCAGCGTTGGCGTTTAACTTTCGGTAATCTACTGTGAAACGCCATTGCCCGGTTGGTTTCTTTACTGGCCACACCGGTGAATTATAAGGCGAGTGAGTCCTCTGAATGATGTTTCTTTTTTCTAAATCTGATACCACCCCGTCTGCTCCTGCAAGTGCAGCTGCAGGCAGTGGGTACTGTCGGACGTTGGTAATTTTAGAGGGAGGCAAAGGTATAGATGTTTCTAATAGGCCCAGTTTAACTGTGTCTAATCCTTTTTTGCGTCCTGCAAAACTCCACACAGTTCCATCCGGGAATTTCCACATTCGCCCACGCAGCACGTCAAATCCTAGGAGGTTAGAATGTGAGGCACCCACTAACACTTCTGCCCTAGTCATTCGCTGCTCTCCCGGCAACCAGAGGTTAATTTTTGCAGTGGGGCATGTTTTTACCACACCATCAATTCCTGTGAAGTTGACTCTGCGTCGGGTGGGATTTATACCTAGAAGTTGTGCTGTTTCGTTAGTGATTGCAGACATTTGGGCTCCAGTATCAATAATAAAATTTACCAATATCTTCCGGGGTCCAACAGGAATGATAATAACGGGTTCGGAGTCTTTATGAGAGAGCCATTGAATTGCTAGTACCTGCCGGACAGGGTGGCTCACTGCCCTCCCCGGGGATAGGAGTTTTTTGGCTGAGACTCTGTCAAATCAATCAAGTTACGTTCCGGTGCAGAAGGCACAATTTTCTCACGACTTGGGGATTCTCTGGTTAGACTTTTCTCCCCAGCCACATTATTCTTTCTAGTTAGAGATTGGACTAGTGTACGGAGGTCTCCCGTAGGGACACCGTGCAAGAATTGTCGGGGCACCCCTAATTGTAGGGCTTTACGCCACAACTCATTCCGGTCCTTATCAGGCTTAAACCTTTCCTCCGATTTAGGGTTTTTAGTGTGAGTTCGGACTTGGCGAACCTTTCGGGGGTGTTCGGAGGATTTCTCACTAGTTAGGCTGGCCCAGCCCATTCGGCGCCCATATTGATCTATTTCCTGTACATATTCATTCCAGGTGGGCATGTAGTGACGACGGCCCCGCCTATGAGCACCCCGAGCCTCTCGTATACGATCTTGAGTACGAACAAGGAACGGTTTCAGGCAATCGGGAAGACCACGGATGAGAGGGGCTAATCGATCGGGGTCGATAGGGGCTGACATTGGGGATTTCCGAAATTCCTCTCTGTCATACATGGCTTGCAGACAAGCTGCTTTCCGTACAGCCGCAAACAGATCAGAGTAGCCTGTAGCTCTAATCTCTAACGGCTCCCCCCTCTCTCGCGGATCCATACCCCCTGCCCAATAGGCTGCTCGAGCAGTTAGGGAATAATTATGATCCCCAGGCATAGTGGTTAAAAACACTCCTGGTCCCCAAGAGTCTCCTGCTTCTTCCTCACTCAGCATAATTCTGTCCCCCCCTTCAGAAGAAACTCGCCACACGTACTCAACAGCTGACTCTTCTGGTCGCCTCGAATATTTCTCCCTTATTTTTGTTAACTCGGTTGGTGTCCGTGGAACGGTACGCACAGTGGTGTGAATTTCATCATCGTCATCAACCGCAGCTTCAGTTTTAACCAGAGGACGTAAAGGAAAAACTTGGGATTTCAAAGTAAAAGTCCTTTCCTCCTCATCTTCTTCGTCATCCTCACTATTAGACAAAAAATCTCCGGTCTGGGTTCCGGAATTTGGATAACACATTAACTTACGAATCTGTTGGACCTGGGTCGAGGGCTGCATTTTATCTAAGAGCCCAGTCACCCTTTCTAATAATATTTTAAGTTGAGCATTCTGGTTTCCTAAACATTCATTCTCACTCACAAGCTTATCGACGTGAGTTCTTAATTTTTCTCCTGTCTCCTTTTGCAAGGCTAATGATGACTTCAGCACCTCATTCTCCGATTTCAGGGTTGCATATTCTACAGCTGAAATCAGATTAGGAGCAGGGGTTTCTCTAGCTTCTTGTTGTGCACAAGATAAACAGGCGCCTAACGCAGCACAAATCACACCCTTGCCTTTCCCCGCTCTGAGCTTCTGTGAAACCCGACACTCTTCAATACGTTCCACCACTTTCTCTTCATCCTTCCAAAATTTTTGGGCCCACTCCTTCCCAGCCTGGGAAGGGGCACAATCATATTTTTGCAGCAGTTTATCCATGGCAATCCTGCCGACTACGCCAAATTCTGTTGCGTGAAACGGGGCCAAGCGGTTTTGGCAGAAGATAAACCCCCTTGCGTTCTAACACTCCTCACCGAGGTGGGAGGCTAGGTGCGGCTAGGTTTAAATTCTGAGTGATGCCCAATTCAGCACTATCAGTCCAATCGCGTTTAATATGTATTAAACTACTACGATTTGGATACACTAATAGTGGACTGCACCTTCAGTCTAGTCGTGCTCCTGAACTAGCACGGCCTCTCTGTAGTTTTGGTCGCGTTCAGTGAGAAAGCGGAACGACTAGCTACTTAAACAGTGCAGTTTATTTAAACAACAGATATACAGGTTCTTTAGGATTGCCGGTGATAAATACACTGTCTGCAAAGCACGTGCAAGTAAAGATATTGCTAAGTATACAAACGCGCGACAAAATTATAAACGATACAGCCTGGCTATAAACGTAGGGTAGAGATTCTCTAGAGAAATTTCTAAGTCCCCGAGAAAGCGCTCGGTGTAATCGAAGTCTTACCCAAAGGCGTCCCTATGGGGGGGAAGAAAGGCTCAGCCCGTCGACTGATCCCGGAAATCAGCGGTGGAATTCTTCGCGATGGTGTCTTCCCTGACATCCCCTCTCTCTTGGGCTATTTTTATATTATTTTTTTATCTTCAAAGTGGAGTTTGAGTGACTTTAGTCATACATACTTTTATTATGATTAATGTATTCAAGGAGGAGTGTTCACACCTCGGGGGCGGATAGCCTCCGGGATGGAGGTGTGTTTTGGTACATTGTGGTGAGCAAAGTTCGCACAAAAGGACAGCATTTCATCAACATTTGACGAAAGGTTGGCTCGGGTAGCGTGTAGGCCGCTTATCAGTTCCGTAGTACCATCTCGTCCCCATATCTGCTATTCGTCACAAGGGAAGGCCACGGAACAAGCGTGTTCCGTTCCATCCCTCGTGTAGTTTCGCAAACAGCCTCGCGCAGGGAATCACAGATGTTGCATTCTTCGTGTGCTAGCTGTGGCTGTATTCTACCTCAGAAGCCTCTTGATTTTATGACTTTCCTTAATGTGTGAACAATGCTGTATTTTTGTATTCTTGGCCAATTTAGTAATTATTCCACATAATCCACCCCGTGACTACAGTCACTCAAGCTCCACGATAATCAATACTGATGGGGAATATCACATGTCCTCTTATGGCGAGGGATATCAAGTGCAAATACTTCTTGCGGGGTGATTAAGCGAGTTAAGCGTTTCATCATAATCCAAAGTCTAACATGCAAAACAATTGTCAAAGCAAAGCACAATACAGTGAGTACTAGTAGAACAACAACAGGATGGAGCATCTTGTTAAAAAGTCCTGTAGCTGTCGGTGACCATCCAAAGAGGGTGTCCCACCATTCATGTCCACCGTCTCTCTTGACCCTTTCCAGTACATGGTGTATTTCTTCAACATCATGATGGACAGTAATCAGAGTTCTTTGTCCATTTTCTTGGGCCTCTTTCAACAATCGCTTCAATTCATCGTGTTGTAGCAACTTCCTCACTAGTGAGAGATTCATTCCGATAGGGGTAGGCAGCAAATCTCGAATCAATGTGTAATTAGATTGTAGCAATTGAAAAGACGTAACAGGAGCTGAATAACTGAAGTCACATCCAATGATGTTAGTAAAGTTACAAACACAAAGATTTGAGTTATTACTTATATCTACTGCTATGTCATCTACGAATACAAAAGTACAGGGAGACCTCATGCAAACACACCCTTTCCCAATATATACAAGCACAGTTTCTGGGGTTTCATCAGGTTGTATCTCAAAATGACAAACATTCTGGTTGGTGTCAAGACAAATGTCTTGTGCCTTGAGAGTATTACTCTCACAAATGAATCCTTGTTGATCTCGTGAAATGCATGCTTCAACATCAACAGTTTGCCATTTATTCTCGTTTTGTTGTGCCCACACTCTATGCTCTACCGGATGGAGTATAGCTCCATGGTGATTCAACCCCAGTGCGATGATTGGGTATATGGTGTATACTGAGGCATTGCGTATCGTTAAGACAAAAGCTGTGGCTTTGCTCTCAGTGGGATCATAGGTGAAATTAACCAGATACCACCAGGACTGAAATTTTCTCTCAAACTCAATTGCATTATCCCATATTACTTTTCGAATTTCAGTGGGCAAGGTGCCTTCTTCACCTTCCCTTATAATTGCGGCTGTCATAGATTGCATCCACAGTTGGGCTTGGATACAACTAAGGGCCAAGGAAACATTGTTTGGGGTTGTACCAAGTGCATTTGTGATCAGCTGATGGTCTTTTTCACCTGTTTCCTCCCACTGAGGCAATATATTCGATAAAAGCCATTGGTGATTTCCCAATGCTGATAGAGAGGACTGTAGAGGATGTTTTAATTTGTCTAGATCACTAGTAGTTGTGACTAGTTTGTTTGCAAGTATCTCAGCATCTGTACTATTTAAGACTCCCAGTCCTGTTCCTAAGATACCAGTCACCTCTCTCTTCAGTCGTTGTGAGGTGTCAACAGTTCGCCGGCCTAACCATGCTGACCATCCTGCATAAGATGTACTCAGGAATGGTGAGCAGGTGGGTTTGATCGCAGAGATATTAATCTGCATTGACAATTCTACTCGTTTCAGGGAATATGTTGGGTTAAACGGTATTTGTTGTTGACCTGTGTGTTTAATGGCATAAGGGCCAATGTTAAAGGTGTAAGGAGTTAGACTAATGGAGGGCTGAGTAGCTACACCCTTGAAAGTTTGTGGGGGTGTAGGTTTTGGGTTCATTTCAACAGGTTCAGATGTATTTGAGTCAATCATAAATTCAAATAACAATTCCGTGCCCCTGTAGCCCCAAATACAATATACTATGATAGGTTTGATAAAGGTGAAGTTGTGCCAGCAATCTGAGTTTGGCTCTATAATTTTGTAACAATCAATCAGTGTTATATTTGTCCGGTTTAGTAGAGTCTACATGGATGGTTTCAATTACAGTTGGTCTATGGTGAGCAGACCCATTGATTACTCGGCAGCTAATTTGTATTTTCTTTCCTGGGACGGCTTCAAGCTTAGCCATTTGGAGTGAGTCTTTCCAACTCCATTTATCTCTGGAATATACTTCACTTCCTTGTATGACCAGAGTGGAGAGATTTAAATCCCTCATGTTTTCTAGTGTCTCAGTGCTTGCAGTGTATCGTGACAGTGCATTATCCCAAAGCTCATCATCAAGGGGCAGATTCTTAAGTCCGCTCAATAAGGTGTCATTATCGGGGGTTTCAGATAGTGGCAGTGGAACCAGACTAGTCTGTGGAGTTGAGTCAGGTTCGACTTTATCTATGCTTTGATCTATCTCATGTTTTGAAAACACCTCATTTTCATGTAGGACTACAGTGGCCAGGCTCAATTTTCCTTTTCCTGTTCCTGCCATCGCATTGTGTTTTACATAAGCTTGAGACCACGGCCATTCTGGGTCTCTTTGACTACAAACAACAGGGAGTAAAAAGATAAAACTGAATAGCATCAATTCCATCTGCCAATTCGTCATTCTAAAATTTAGGCCTCCAGATGGCCATACATAACAAAAATAATATTATTGCCAGGATCAATGTCAGGATTCCCTGGAGACACTCGAGGTTAGCGTAGGCCAATGCGTCTGTCCACGTACAGTTCTTCCGAGGTTCCTGTAAGACACAAAGGAAAAGAAAATCTGCTCGGTCTCATTTGACCGACGGGGTTAAAAAGAGGGCGAGATCCACCGGGTGCTGATCCGGTGTATCTTCCCTGAACAGTCTTTGGCTTCCCGTGCATGGGGGTTTTTGGGAGTAGCTAACACCATTGGTACTGTGCCAATTTGAGGCATTTTCACTAACACAGGTTGCCCAGGGTGAAATTGTCCCAGGTATTTTCGTGGTTCATTGGGAACTTTTGGAGTGATGATATCAGCAGATACACAGAAAGCTTTCATTTTAGGACAGCCATCTCCACTCCATCTGTTATTTAATTGATAGATGGCATCATCCAATGGCAAATGCCAACCAGGTTCATGAGTTTTTGCAAAACGCTTAACCAATCCATTGGTGCGTTCAACAATGCCATTAGCCTGAGGATAATAGGGAGTATGAAATACCCATCGAATCCCTTCTTCTTTGGCCCAATCTTGTACCACTGTAGCGGTAAAGTGTGAACCGTTATCACTTTGGATTTCCTCAGGAAGGGGAAGTGTGCTGAACCACCCTTTTAGGCCTTTCACTGTGTTGTTCCCGGTAGCTGATTTGAAGCTGGTGGCCATAGCGAGGCCAGAGATAATCTCCACTCCGACTAGGACGTATCTTTTCTCACCTGATGATCTCAAGGGCCCAATATAATCAATTTGCCATGAATGCCACAATGTTTTCTTGTCCCGAATGTGTAAAGGAGGCGCCTTACTCGGATGATCTTTATTGAGTCGTAGGCGACATTGTGAACAGGCGGTTACTACTTGTTCACACAGCTTAACCGACACAGGCCACCCCCGGGCTAGACCTTCCTGATACAGATCAGCACGGCCTGTATGGCCACGCTTAATATGTAACCATTCGAGTAAGCGTTCCCATTCCCGACCATCATCTACAATGTCAATTTGCTGCAACCGCGTGAGGCTATCTACCTGTTGGTTGAATTGAGCAGTGATCGAGTTCGAACGATCATGGCCTTTTACCCAACCGACGTGCAATGTTCTCTGTCCTCCCATTTCCAACAGTTGCTTCCAACTCTCTGTCTCCCAGATTGGGACTCTATTCACCTGCCAATCATTGGCTGCCCAGTGTCCAATCCATTCAGTGGCTCCTTTAAAAACAGCATATGAGTCAGTGTAAATGTAAGTAGCCCCACGTTGTGCAGCTAGTAGGACGGCTCTGAGTTCCCCTACTTGTGCGCTACCTTCTCCTGTTTCAATTGCTCTTTCCCCCGTTGCTACTTCCAGTGCTACGGCCTTGTATTTCCACTTATTGTTCTCACGGTGAGATGACGCATCAGTAAACCACACTCCTGTAAGATCACTGCCTTCTTTCAGAGGAGGTGCTTCTTGGATTGGAGATGGTCTGTTTGGTGGGGATTGGAACAATAGGGCACCATCTATATCCTTCTGGAGCTTGGATACTTTGATACTACCTTCAGAGATTGGCATGATATCATTAATGCCTTCTAAATAAGCATACCACTTTCGAACTGTGGGTTTCTGGGCAATGCCGGCTGGTGGTGCTGTCCCTTTACGGACCACATCTAGGAGACGAAAAGGGCCCCGAACAATCACGCTCTGTTCTCTCCTTATCTGCTCTGCTCGTTGCAATGCTCGCACCAGGGACAGTAAACCCTTCTCTAGGTCTGAATATCTGCTCTCAGTATCATTAAAGGAGTGAGAGCTAAATTCTAATGGTCTCTCCGGTCCTGCTGGTCCCTTTTGCCATAAGTTACAATGAGAGCCATGTTCGCTGGACCCCCATTCTACATGGACAGGGTCAGTTGGATGTATGGGGCCAAGTTGTTGGAATAACCTTAGCTCTTTTATTAGCAATTCCAGTGCATTAGTATGTTGTTCAGTCCACTCCCAGGATTTACCTTTTTTGAGCAAACAATAAAGGGGGCGAGCAATGATGGAAAAGCCAGGGATGTGTTTACGCCAATAACTTAAAGTTCCCAGAACTTGCTGTAACTCCTTCGTGCTGGAAGGATTCTGTCCATGTTCTATTTTTTTCAGGGTATCCTGAGGGACAGAAGCAGCTCCCTTAATCCACCAGACCCCCAGGAATTTAACTTCCTGTGCAGGTCCCTGACATTTTGAGTCTGGAATTTCCAATCCCAAATCTGATAATGTTTTTCGGATGTTTTGCATCATGTCTTGTACACTTTCTTGGCTCTCTCCCCCCCTATTAAGATGTCGTCAATATATTGGTATACTGTACATCCCTGTGAAACAGGAATCTCTGATAGCGCTTTAGCTAAAGCATTATGAGCAATGGTGGGGGAATGTTTGTATCCTTGTGGAAGTCGGTTAAAGGTATATTGGACTCCTTTCCACGTGAATGCAAACTGCGCTTTGTCTTGCTCAAGGAGGGGAATCATAAAAAACATGTCTTTTACATCTAAGGCAGCCATCCAAGGATGGGCAGCTCCTTTTATCATTGTCACAATTTCCGCGATACTCGGAACCGCAGCGGTCAGGGGTGCAGCGTTGGCGTTTAACTTTCGGTAATCTACTGTGAAACGCCATTGCCCGGTTGGTTTCTTTACTGGCCACACCGGTGAATTATAAGGCGAGTGAGTCCTCTGAATGATGTTTCTTTTTTCTAAATCTGATACCACCCCGTCTGCTCCTGCAAGTGCAGCTGCAGGCAGTGGGTACTGTCGGACGTTGGTAATTTTAGAGGGAGGCAAAGGTATAGATGTTTCTAATAGGCCCAGTTTAACTGCGTCTAATCCTTTTTTGCGTCCTGCAAAACTCCACACAGTTCCATCCGGGAATTTCCACATTCGCCCACGCAGCACGTCAAATCCTAGGAGGTTAGAATGTGAGGCACCCACTAACACTTCTGCCCTAGTCATTCGCTGCTCTCCCGGCAACCAGAGGTTAATTTTTGCAGTGGGGCATGTTTTTACCACACCATCAATTCCTGTGAAGTTGACTCTGCGTCGGGTGGGATTTATACCTAGAAGTTGTGCTGTTTCGTTAGTGATTGCAGACATTTGGGCTCCAGTATCAATAATAAAATTTACCAATATCTTCCGGGGTCCAACAGGAATGATAATAACGGGTTCGGAGTCTTTATGAGAGAGCCATTGAATTGCTAGTACCTGCCGGACAGGGTGGCTCACTGCCCTCCCCGGGGATAGGAGTTTTTTGGCTGGGACTCTGTCAAATCAATCAAGTTACGTTCCGGTGCAGAAGGCACAATTTTCTCACGACTTGGGGATTCTCTGGTTAGACTTTTCTCCCCAGCCACATTATTCTTTCTAGTTAGAGATTGGACTAGTGTACGGAGGTCTCCCGTAGGGACACCGTGCAAGAATTGTCGGGGCACCCCTAATTGTAGGGCTTTACGCCACAACTCATTCCGGTCCTTATCAGGCTTAAACCTTTCCTCCGATTTAGGGTTTTTAGTGTGAGTTCGGACTTGGCGAACCTTTCGGGGGTGTTCGGAGGATTTCTCACTAGTTAGGCTGGCCCAGCCCATTCGGCGCCCATATTGATCTATTTCCTGTACATATTCATTCCAGGTGGGCATGTAGTGACGACGGCCCCGCCTATGAGCACCCCGAGCCTCTCGTATACGATCTTGAGTACGAACAAGGAACGGTTTCAGGCAATCGGGAAGACCACGGATGAGAGGGGCTAATCGATCGGGGTCGATAGGGGCTGACATTGGGGATTTCCGAAATTCCTCTCTGTCATACATGGCTTGCAGACAAGCTGCTTTCCGTACAGCCGCAAACAGATCAGAGTAGCCTGTAGCTCTAATCTCTAACGGCTCCCCCCTCTCTCGCGGATCCATACCCCCTGCCCAATAGGCTGCTCGAGCAGTTAGGGAATAATTATGATCCCCAGGCATAGTGGTTAAAAACACTCCTGGTCCCCAAGAGTCTCCTGCTTCTTCCTCACTCAGCATAATTCTGTCCCCCCCTTCAGAAGAAACTCGCCACACGTACTCAACAGCTGACTCTTCTGGTCGCCTCGAATATTTCTCCCTTATTTTTGTTAACTCGGTTGGTGTCCGTGGAACGGTACGCACAGTGGCGTGAATTTCATCATCGTCATCAACCGCAGCTTCAGTTTTAACCAGAGGACGTAAAGGAAAAACTTGGGATTTCAAAGTAAAAGTCCTTTCCTCCTCATCTTCTTCGTCATCCTCACTATTAGACAAAAAATCTCCGGTCTGGGTTCCGGAATTTGGATAACACATTAACTTACGAATCTGTTGGACCTGGGTCGAGGGCTGCATTTTATCTAAGAGCCCAGTCACCCTTTCTAATAATATTTTAAGTTGAGCATTCTGGTTTCCTAAACATTCATTCTCACTCACAAGCTTATCGACGTGAGTTCTTAATTTTTCTCCTGTCTCCTTTTGCAAGGCTAATGATGACTTCAGCACCTCATTCTCCGATTTCAGGGTTGCATATTCTACAGCTGAAATCAGATTAGGAGCAGGGGTTTCTCTAGCTTCTTGTTGTGCACAAGATAAACAGGCGCCTAACGCAGCACAAATCACACCCTTGCCTTTCCCCGCTCTGAGCTTCTGTGAAACCCGACACTCTTCAATACGTTCCACCACTTTCTCTTCATCCTTCCAAAATTTTTGGGCCCACTCCTTCCCAGCCTGGGAAGGGGCACAATCATATTTTTGCAGCAGTTTATCCATGGCAATCCTGCCGACTACGCCAAATTCTGTTGCGTGAAACGGGGCCAAGCGGTTTTGGCAGAAGATAAACCCCCTTGCGTTCTAACACTCCTCACCGAGGTGGGAGGCTAGGTGCGGCTAGGTTTAAATTCTGAGTGATGCCCAATTCAGCACTATCAGTCCAATCGCGTTTAATATGTATTAAACTACTACGATTTGGATACACTAATAGTGGACTGCACCTTCAGTCTAGTCGTGCTCCTGAACTAGCACGGCCTCTCTGTAGTTTTGGTCGCGTTCAGTGAGAAAGCGGAACGACTAGCTACTTAAACAGTGCAGTTTATTTAAACAACAGATATACAGGTTCTTTAGGATTGCCGGTGATAAATACACTGTCTGCAAAGCACGTGCAAGTAAAGATATTGCTAAGTATACAAACGCGCGACAAAATTATAAACGATACAGCCTGGCTATAAACGTAGGGTAGAGATTCTCTAGAGAAATTTCTAAGTCCCCGAGAAAGCGCTCGGTGTAATCGAAGTCTTACCCAAAGGCGTCCCTATGGGGGGGAAGAAAGGCTCAGCCCGTCGACTGATCCCGGAAATCAGCGGTGGAATTCTTCGCGATGGTGTCTTCCCTGACATCCCCTCTCTCTTGGGCTATTTTTATATTATTTTTTTATCTTCAAAGTGGAGTTTGAGTGACTTTAGTCATACATACTTTTATTATGATTAATGTATTCAAGGAGGAGTGTTCACACCTCGGGGGCGGATAGCCTCCGGGATGGAGGTGTGTTTTGGTACATTGTGGTGAGCAAAGTTCGCACAAAAGGACAGCATTTCATCAACATTTGACGAAAGGTTGGCTCGGGTAGCGTGTAGGCCGCTTATCAGTTCCGTAGTACCATCTCGTCCCCATATCTGCTATTCGTCACAAGGGAAGGCCACGGAACAAGCGTGTTCCGTTCCATCCCTCGTGTAGTTTCGCAAACAACCTCGCGCAGGGAATCACAGATGTTGCATTCTTCGTGTGCTAGCTGTGGCTGTATTCTACCTCAGAAGCCTCTTGATTTTATGACTTTCCTTAATGTGTGAACAATGCTGTATTTTTGTATTCTTGGCCAATTTAGTAATTATTCCACATAATCCACCCCGTGACTACAGTCACTCAAGCTCCACGATAATCAATACTGATGGGGAATATCACACGTCCTCTTATGGCGAGGGATATCAAGTGCAAATACTTCTTGCGGGGTGATTAAGCGAGTTAAGCGTTTCATCATAATCCAAAGTCTAACATGCAAAACAATTGTCAAAGCAAAGCACAATACAGTGAGTACTAGTAGAACAACAACAGGATGGAGCATCTTGTTAAAAAGTCCTGTAGCTGTCGGTGACCATCCAAAGAGGGTGTCCCACCATTCATGTCCACCGTCTCTCTTGACCCTTTCCAGTACATGGTGTATTTCTTCAACATCATGATGGACAGTAATCAGAGTTCTTTGTCCATTTTCTTGGGCCTCTTTCAACAATCGCTTCAATTCATCGTGTTGTAGCAACTTCCTCACTAGTGAGAGATTCATTCCGATAGGGGTAGGCAGCAAATCTCGAATCAATGTGTAATTAGATTGTAGCAATTGAAAAGACGTAACAGGAGCTGAATAACTGAAGTCACATCCAATGATGTTAGTAAAGTTACAAACACAAAGATTTGAGTTATTACTTATATCTACTGCTATGTCATCTACGAATACAAAAGTACAGGGAGACCTCATGCAAACACACCCTTTCCCAATATATACAAGCACAGTTTCTGGGGTTTCATCAGGTTGTATCTCAAAATGACAAACATTCTGGTTGGTGTCAAGACAAATGTCTTGTGCCTTGAGAGTATTACTCTCACAAATGAATCCTTGTTGATCTCGTGAAATGCATGCTTCAACATCAACAGTTTGCCATTTATTCTCGTTTTGTTGTGCCCACACTCTATGCTCTACCGGATGGAGTATAGCTCCATGGTGATTCAACCCCAGTGCGATGATTGGGTATATGGTGTATACTGAGGCATTGCGTATCGTTAAGACAAAAGCTGTGGCTTTGCTCTCAGTGGGATCATAGGTGAAATTAACCAGATACCACCAGGATTGAAATTTTGCATTATATGGGATTTGCATTATCCCATATTACTTTTCGAATTTCAGTGGGCAAGGTGCCTTCTTCACCTTCCCTTATAATTGCGGCTGTCATAGATTGCATCCACAGTTGGGCTTGGATACAACTAAGGGCCAAGGAAACATTGTTTGGGGTTGTACCAAGTGCATTTGTGATCAGCTGATGGTCTTTTTCACCTGTTTCCTCCCACTGAGGCAATATATTCGATAAAAGCCATTGGTGATTTCCCAATGCTGATAGAGAGGACTGTAGAGGATGTTTTAATTTGTCTAGATCACTAGTAGTTGTGACTAGTTTGTTTGCAAGTATCTCAGCATCTATACTATTTAAGACTCCCAGTCCTGTTCCTAAGATACCAGTCACCTCTCTCTTCAGTCGTTGTGAGGTGTCAACAGTTCGCCGGCCTAACCATGCTGACCATCCTGCATAAGATGTACTCAGGAATGGTGAGCAGGTGGGTTTGATCGCAGAGATATTAATCTGCGTTGACAATTCTACTCGTTTGAGGGAATATGTTGGGTTAAACGGTATTTGTTGTTGACCTGTGTGTTTAATGGCATAAGGGCCAATGTTAAAGGTGTAAGGAGTTAGACTAATGGAGGGCTGAGTAGCTACACCCTTGAAAGTTTGTGGGGGTGTAGGTTTTGGGTTCATTTCAACAGGTTCAGATGTATTTGAGTCAATCATAAATTCAAATAACAATTCCGTGCCCCTGTAGCCCCAAATACAATATACTATGATAGGTTTGATAAAGGTGAAGTTGTGCCAGCAATCTGAGTTTGGCTCTATAATTTTGTAACAATCAATCAGTGTTATATTTGTCCGGTTTAGTAGAGTCTACATGGATGGTTTCAATTACAGTTGGTCTATGGTGAGCAGACCCATTGATTACTCGGCAGCTAATTTGTATTTTCTTTCCTGGGACGGCTTCAAGCTTAGCCATTTGGAGTGAGTCTTTCCAACTCCATTTATCTCTGGAATATACTTCACTTCCTTGTATAACCAGAGTGGAGAGATTTAAATCCCTCATGTTTTCTAGTGTCTCAGTGCTTGCAGTGTATCGTGACAGTGCATTATCCCAAAGCTCATCATCAAGGGGCAGATTCTTAAGTCCGCTCAATAAGGTGTCATTATCGGGGGTTTCAGATAGTGGCAGTGGAACCAGACTAGTCTGTGGAGTTGAGTCAGGTTCGACTTTATCTATGCTTTGATCTATCTCATGTTTTGAAAACACCTCATTTTCATGTAGGACTACAGCGGCCAGGCTCAATTTTCCTTTTCCTGTTCCTGCCATCGCATTGTGTTTTACATAAGCTTGAGACCACGGCCATTCTGGGTCTCTTTGACTACAAACAACAGGGAGTAAAAAGATAAAACTGAATAGCATCAATTCCATCTGCCAATTCGTCATTCTAAAATTTAGGCCTCCAGATGGCCATACATAACAAAAATAATATTATTGCCAGGATCAATGTCAGGATTCCCTGGAGACACTCGAGGTTAGCGTAGGCCAATGCGTCTGTCCACGTACAGTTCTTCCGAGGTTCCTGTAAGACACAAAGGAAAAGAAAATCTGCTCGGTCTCATTTGACCGACGGGGTTAAAAAGAGGGCGAGATCCACCGGGTGCTGATCCGGTGTATCTTCCCTGAACAGTCTTTGGCTTCCCGTGCATGGGGGTTTTTGGGAGTAGCTAACACCATTGGTACTGTGCCAATTTGAGGCATTTTCACTAACACAGGTTGCCCAGGGTGAAATTGTCCCAGGTATTTTCGTGGTTCATTGGGAACTTTTGGAGTGATGATATCAGCAGATACACAGAAAGCTTTCGTTTTAGGACAGCCATCTCCACTCCATCTGTTATTTAATTGATAGATGGCATCATCCAATGGCAAATGCCAACCAGGTTCATGAGTTTTTGCAAAACGCTTAACCAATCCATTGGTGCGTTCAACAATGCCATTAGCCTGAGGATAATAGGGAGTATGAAATACCCATCGAATCCCTTCTTCTTTGGCCCAATCTTGTACCACTGTAGCGGTAAAGTGTGAACCGTTATCACTTTGGATTTCCTCAGGAAGGGGAAGTGTGCTGAACCACCCTTTTAGGCCTTTCACTGTGTTGTTCCCGGTAGCTGATTTGAAGCTGGTGGCCATAGCGAGGCCAGAGATAATCTCCACTCCGACTAGGACGTATCTTTTCTCACCTGATGATCTCAAGGGCCCAATATAATCAATTTGCCATGAATGCCACAATGTTTTCTTGTCCCGAATGTGTAAAGGAGGCGCCTTACTCGGATGATCTTTATTGAGTCGTAGGCGACATTGTGAACAGGCGGTTACTACTTGTTCACACAGCTTAACCGACACAGGCCACCCCCGGGCTAGACCTTCCTGATACAGATCAGCACGGCCTGTATGGCCACGCTTAATATGTAACCATTCGAGTAAGCGTTCCCATTCCCGACCATCATCTACAATGTCAATTTGCTGCAACCGCGTGAGGCTATCTACCTGTTGGTTGAATTGAGCAGTGATCGAGTTCGAACGATCATGGCCTTTTACCCAACCGACGTGCAATGTTCTCTGTCCTCCCATTTCCAACAGTTGCTTCCAACTCTCTGTCTCCCAGATTGGGACTCTATTCACCTGCCAATCATTGGCTGCCCAGTGTCCAATCCATTCAGTGGCTCCTTTAAAAACAGCATATGAGTCAGTGTAAATGTAAGTAGCCCCACGTTGTGCAGCTAGTAGGACGGCTCTGAGTTCCCCTACTTGTGCGCTACCTTCTCCTGTTTCAATTGCTCTTTCCCCCGTTGCTACTTCCAGTGCTACGGCCTTGTATTTCCACTTATTGTTCTCACGGTGAGATGACGCATCAGTAAACCACACTCCTGTAAGATCACTGCCTTCTTTCAGAGGAGGTGCTTCTTGGATTGGAGATGGTCTGTTTGGTGGGGATTGGAACAATAGGGCACCATCTATATCCTTCTGGAGCTTGGATACTTTGATACTACCTTCAGAGATTGGCATGATATCATTAATGCCTTCTAAATAAGCATACCACTTTCGAACTGTGGGTTTCTGGGCAATGCCGGCTGGTGGTGCTGTCCCTTTACGGACCACATCTAGGAGACGAAAAGGGCCCCGAACAATCACGCTCTGTTCTCTCCTTATCTGCTCTGCTCGTTGCAATGCTCGCACCAGGGACAGTAAACCCTTCTCTAGGTCTGAATATCTGCTCTCAGTATCATTAAAGGAGTGAGAGCTAAATTCTAATGGTCTCTCCGGTCCTGCTGGTCCCTTTTGCCATAAGTTACAATGAGAGCCATGTTCGCTGGACCCCCATTCTACATGGACAGGGTCAGTTGGATGTATGGGGCCAAGTTGTTGGAATAACCTTAGCTCTTTTATTAGCAATTCCAGTGCATTAGTATGTTGTTCAGTCCACTCCCAGGATTTACCTTTTTTGAGCAAACAATAAAGGGGGCGAGCAATGATGGAAAAGCCAGGGATGTGTTTACGCCAATAACTTAAAGTTCCCAGAACTTGCTGTAACTCCTTCGTGCTGGAAGGATTCTGTCCATGTTCTATTTTTTTCAGGGTATCCTGAGGGACAGAAGCAGCTCCCTTAATCCACCAGACCCCCAGGAATTTAACTTCCTGTGCAGGTCCCTGACATTTTGAGTCTGGAATTTCCAATCCCAAATCTGATAATGTTTTTCGGATGTTTTGCATCATGTCTTGTACACTTTCTTGGCTCTCTCCCCCCCTATTAAGATGTCGTCAATATATTGGTATACTGTACATCCCTGTGAAACAGGAATCTCTGATAGCGCTTTAGCTAAAGCATTATGAGCAATGGTGGGGGAATGTTTGTATCCTTGTGGAAGTCGGTTAAAGGTATATTGGACTCCTTTCCACGTGAATGCAAACTGCGCTTTGTCTTGCTCAAGGAGGGGAATCATAAAAAACATGTCTTTTACATCTAAGGCAGCCATCCAAGGATGGGCAGCTCCTTTTATCATTGTCACAATTTCCGCGATACTCGGAACCGCAGCGGTCAGGGGTGCAGCGTTGGCGTTTAACTTTCGGTAATCTACTGTGAAACGCCATTGCCCGGTTGGTTTCTTTACTGGCCACACCGGTGAATTATAAGGCGAGTGAGTCCTCTGAATGATGTTTCTTTTTTCTAAATCTGATACCACCCCGTCTGCTCCTGCAAGTGCAGCTGCAGGCAGTGGGTACTGTCGGACGTTGGTAATTTTAGAGGGAGGCAAAGGTATAGATGTTTCTAATAGGCCCAGTTTAACTGCGTCTAATCCTTTTTTGCGTCCTGCAAAACTCCACACAGTTCCATCCGGGAATTTCCACATTCGCCCACGCAGCACGTCAAATCCTAGGAGGTTAGAATGTGAGGCACCCACTAACACTTCTGCCCTAGTCATTCGCTGCTCTCCCGGCAACCAGAGGTTAATTTTTGCAGTGGGGCATGTTTTTACCACACCATCAATTCCTGTGAAGTTGACTCTGCGTCGGGTGGGATTTATACCTAGAAGTTGTGCTGTTTCGTTAGTGATTGCAGACATTTGGGCTCCAGTATCAATAATAAAATTTACCAATATCTTCCGGGGTCCAACAGGAATGATAATAACGGGTTCGGAGTCTTTATGAGAGAGCCATTGAATTGCTAGTACCTGCCGGACAGGGTGGCTCACTGCCCTCCCCGGGGATAGGAGTTTTTTGGCTGGGACTCTGTCAAATCAATCAAGTTACGTTCCGGTGCAGAAGGCACAATTTTCTCACGACTTGGGGATTCTCTGGTTAGACTTTTCTCCCCAGCCACATTATTCTTTCTAGTTAGAGATTGGACTAGTGTACGGAGGTCTCCCGTAGGGACACCGTGCAAGAATTGTCGGGGCACCCCTAATTGTAGGGCTTTACGCCACAACTCATTCCGGTCCTTATCAGGCTTAAACCTTTCCTCCGATTTAGGGTTTTTAGTGTGAGTTCGGACTTGGCGAACCTTTCGGGGGTGTTCGGAGGATTTCTCACTAGTTAGGCTGGCCCAGCCCATTCGGCGCCCATATTGATCTATTTCCTGTACATATTCATTCCAGGTGGGCATGTAGTGACGACGGCCCCGCCTATGAGCACCCCGAGCCTCTCGTATACGATCTTGAGTACGAACAAGGAACGGTTTCAGGCAATCGGGAAGACCACGGATGAGAGGGGCTAATCGATCGGGGTCGATAGGGGCTGACATTGGGGATTTCCGAAATTCCTCTCTGTCATACATGGCTTGCAGACAAGCTGCTTTCCGTACAGCCGCAAACAGATCAGAGTAGCCTGTAGCTCTAATCTCTAACGGCTCCCCCCTCTCTCGCGGATCCATACCCCCTGCCCAATAGGCTGCTCGAGCAGTTAGGGAATAATTATGATCCCCAGGCATAGTGGTTAAAAACACTCCTGGTCCCCAAGAGTCTCCTGCTTCTTCCTCACTCAGCATAATTCTGTCCCCCCCTTCAGAAGAAACTCGCCACACGTACTCAACAGCTGACTCTTCTGGTCGCCTCGAATATTTCTCCCTTATTTTTGTTAACTCGGTTGGTGTCCGTGGAACGGTACGCACAGTGGTGTGAATTTCATCATCGTCATCAACCGCAGCTTCAGTTTTAACCAGAGGACGTAAAGGAAAAACTTGGGATTTCAAAGCAAAAGTCCTTTCCTCCTCATCTTCTTCGTCATCCTCACTATTAGACAAAAAATCTCCGGTCTGGGTTCCGGAATTTGGATAACACATTAACTTACGAATCTGTTGGACCTGGGTCGAGGGCTGCATTTTATCTAAGAGCCCAGTCACCCTTTCTAATAATATTTTAAGTTGAGCATTCTGGTTTCCTAAACATTCATTCTCACTCACAAGCTTATCGACGTGAGTTCTTAATTTTCCTCCTGCCTCCTTTTGCAAGGCTAATGATGACTTCAGCACCTCATTCTCCGATTTCAGGGTTGCATATTCTACAGCTGAAATCAGATTAGGAGCAGGGGTTTCTCTAGCTTCTTGTTGTGCACAAGATAAACAGGCGCCTAACACAGCACAAATCACACCCTTGCCTTTCCCCGCTCTGAGCTTCTGTGAAACCCGACACTCTTCAATACGTTCCACCACTTTCTCTTCATCCTTCCAAAATTTTTGGGCCCACTCCTTCCCAGCCTGGGAAGGGGCACAATCATATTTTTGCAGCAGTTTATCCATGGCAATCCTGCCGACTACGCCAAATTCTGTTGCGTGAAACGGGGCCAAGCGGTTTTGGCAGAAGATAAACCCCCTTGCGTTCTAACACTCCTCACCGAGGTGGGAGGCTAGGTGCGGCTAGGTTTAAATTCTGAGTGATGCCCAATTCAGCACTATCAGTCCAATCGCGTTTAATATGTATTAAACTACTACGATTTGGATACACTAATAGTGGACTGCACCTTCAGTCTAGTCGTGCTCCTGAACTAGCACGGCCTCTCTGTAGTTTTGGTCGCGTTCAGTGAGAAAGCGGAACGACTAGCTACTTAAACAGTGCAGTTTATTTAAACAACAGATATACAGGTTCTTTAGGATTGCCGGTGATAAATACACTGTCTGCAAAGCACGTGCAAATAAAGATATTGCTAAGTATACAAACGCGCGACAAAATTATAAACGATACAGCCTGGCTATAAACGTAGGGTAGAGATTCTCTAGAGAAATTTCTAAGTCCCCGAGAAAGCGCTCGGTGTAATCGAAGTCTTACCCAAAGGCGTCCCTATGGGGGGGAAGAAAGGCTCAGCCCGTCGACTGATCCCGGAAATCAGCGGTGGAATTCTTCGCGATGGTGTCTTCCCTGACATCCCCTCTCTCTTGGGCTATTTTTATATTATTTTTTTATCTTCAAAGTGGAGTTTGAGTGACTTTAGTCATACATACTTTTATTATGATTAATGTATTCAAGGAGGAGTGTTCACACCTCGGGGGCGGATAGCCTCCGGGATGGAGGTGTGTTTTGGTACATTGTGGTGAGCAAAGTTCGCACAAAAGGACAGCATTTCATCAACATTTGACGAAATGTTGGCTCGGGTAGCGTGTAGGCCGCTTATCAGTTCCGTAGTACCATCTCGTCCCCATATCTGCTATTCGTCACAAGGGAAGGCCACGGAACAAGCGTGTTCCGTTCCATCCCTCGTGTAGTTTCGCAAACAACCTCGCGCAGGGAATCACAGATGTTGCATTCTTCGTGTGCTAGCTGTGGCTGTATTCTACCTCAGAAGCCTCTTGATTTTATGACTTTCCTTAATGTGTGAACAATGCTGTATTTTTGTATTCTTGGCCAATTTAGTAATTATTCCACATAATCCACCCCGTGACTACGGTCACTCAAGCTCCACGATAATCAATACTGATGGGGAATATCACATGTCCTCTTATGGCGAGGGATATCAAGTGCAAATACTTCTTGCGGGGTGATTAAGCGAGTTAAGCGTTTCATCATAATCCAAAGTCTAACATGCAAAACAATTGTCAAAGCAAAGCACAATACAGTGAGTACTAGTAGAACAACAACAGGATGGAGCATCTTGTTAAAAAGTCCTGTAGCTGTCGGTGACCATCCAAAGAGGGTGTCCCACCATTCATGTCCACCGTCTCTCTTGACCCTTTCCAGTACATGGTGTATTTCTTCAACATCATGATGGACAGTAATCAGAGTTCTTTGTCCATTTTCTTGGGCCTCTTTCAACAATCGCTTCAATTCATCGTGTTGTAGCAACTTCCTCACTAGTGAGAGATTCATTCCGATAGGGGTAGGCAGCAAATCTCGAATCAATGTGTAATTAGATTGTAGCAATTGAAAAGACGTAACAGGAGCTGAATAACTGAAGTCACATCCAATGATGTTAGTAAAGTTACAAACACAAAGATTTGAGTTATTACTTATATCTACTGCTATGTCATCTACGAATACAAAAGTACAGGGAGACCTCATGCAAACACACCCTTTCCCAATATATACAAGCACAGTTTCTGGGGTTTCATCAGGTTGTATCTCAAAATGACAAACATTCTGGTTGGTGTCAAGACAAATGTCTTGTGCCTTGAGAGTATTACTCTCACAAATGAATCCTTGTTGATCTCGTGAAATGCATGCTTCAACATCAACAGTTTGCCATTTATTCTCGTTTTGTTGTGCCCACACTCTATGCTCTACCGGATGGAGTATAGCTCCATGGTGATTCAACCCCAGTGCGATGATTGGGTATATGGTGTATACTGAGGCATTGCGTATCGTTAAGACAAAAGCTGTGGCTTTGCTCTCAGTGGGATCATAGGTGAAATTAACCAGATACCACCAGGACTGAAATTTTCTCTCAAACTCAATTGCATTATCCCATATTACTTTTCGAATTTCAGTGGGCAAGGTGCCTTCTTCACCTTCCCTTATAATTGCGGCTGTCATAGATTGCATCCACAGTTGGGCTTGGATACAACTAAGGGCCAAGGAAACATTGTTTTGGGTTGTACCAAGTGCATTTGTGATCAGCTGATGGTCTTTTTCACCTGTTTCCTCCCACTGAGGCAATATATTCGATAAAAGCCATTGGTGATTTCCCAATGCTGATAGAGAGGACTGTAGAGGATGTTTTAATTTGTCTAGATCACTAGTAGTTGTGACTAGTTTGTTTGCAAGTATCTCAGCATCTGTACTATTTAAGACTCCCAGTCCTGTTCCTAAGATACCAGTCACCTCTCTCTTCAGTCGTTGTAAGGTGTCAACAGTTCGCCGGCCTAACCATGCTGACCATCCTGCATAAGATGTACTCAGGAATGGTGAGCAGGTGGGTTTGATCGCAGAGATATTAATCTGCATTGACAATTCTACTCGTTTGAGGGAATATGTTGGGTTAAACGGTATTTGTTGTTGACCTGTGTGTTTAATGGCATAAGGGCCAATGTTAAAGGTGTAAGGAGTTAGACTAATGGAGGGCTGAGTAGCTACACCCTTGAAAGTTTGTGGGGGTGTAGGTTTTGGGTTCATTTCAACAGGTTCAGATGTATTTGAGTCAATCATAAATTCAAATAACAATTCCGTGCCCCTGTAGCCCCAAATACAATATACTATGATAGGTTTGATAAAGGTGAAGTTGTGCCAGCAATCTGAGTTTGGCTCTATAATTTTGTAACAATCAATCAGTGTTATATTTGTCCGGTTTAGTAGAGTCTACATGGATGGTTTCAATTACAGTTGGTCTATGGTGAGCAGACCCATTGATTACTCGGCAGCTAATTTGTATTTTCTTTCCTGGGACGGCTTCAAGCTTAGCCATTTGGAGTGAGTCTTTCCAACTCCATTTATCTCTGGAATATACTTCACTTCCTTGTATAACCAGAGTGGAGAGATTTAAATCCCTCATGTTTTCTAGTGTCTCAGTGCTTGCAGTGTATCGTGACAGTGCATTATCCCAAAGCTCATCATCAAGGGGCAGATTCTTAAGTCCGCTCAATAAGGTGTCATTATCGGGGGTTTCAGATAGTGGCAGTGGAACCAGACTAGTCTGTGGAGTTGAGTCAGGTTCGACTTTATCTATGCTTTGATCTATCTCATGTTTTGAAAACACCTCATTTTCATGTAGGACTACAGTGGCCAGGCTCAATTTTCCTTTTCCTGTTCCTGCCATCGCATTGTGTTTTACATAAGCTTGAGACCACGGCCATTCTGGGTCTCTTTGACTACAAACAACAGGGAGTAAAAAGATAAAACTGAATAGCATCAATTCCATCTGCCAATTCGTCATTCTAAAATTTAGGCCTCCAGATGGCCATACATAACAAAAATAATATTATTGCCAGGATCAATGTCAGGATTCCCTGGAGACACTCGAGGTTAGCGTAGGCCAATGCGTCTGTCCACGTACAGTTCTTCCGAGGTTCCTGTAAGACACAAAGGAAAAGAAAATCTGCTCGGTCTCATTTGACCGACGGGGTTAAAAAGAGGGCGAGATCCACCGGGTGCTGATCCGGTGTATCTTCCCTGAACAGTCTTTGGCTTCCCGTGCATGGGGGTTTTTGGGAGTAGCTAACACCATTGGTACTGTGCCAATTTGAGGCATTTTCACTAACACAGGTTGCCCAGGGTGAAATTGTCCCAGGTATTTTCGTGGTTCATTGGGAACTTTTGGAGTGATGATATCAGCAGATACACAGAAAGCTTTCATTTTAGGACAGCCATCTCCACTCCATCTGTTATTTAATTGATAGATGGCATCATCCAATCGCAAATGCCAACCAGGTTCATGAGTTTTTGCAAAACGCTTAACCAATCCATTGGTGCGTTCAACAATGCCATTAGCCTGAGGATAATAGGGAGTATGAAATACCCATCGAATCCCTTCTTCTTTGGCCCAATCTTGTACCACTGTAGCGGTAAAGTGTGAACCGTTATCACTTTGGATTT